>NC_088398.1:9333837-9363843 GCF_034236695.1 Oncorhynchus nerka | reverse complement strand
AGTGTGTAGGAGGAAGGCTCCTAGGTGTGAAGTGTGCAGAAGGGCATGTGACAGCAGTGTGTAGGAGGAAGGCTCCTAGGTGTGAAGTGTGCAGAAGGGCATGTGACAGCAGTGTGTAGGAGGAAGGTTCCTAGGTGTGAAGTGTGCAGAAGGGCATGTGACCGCAGTGTGTAGGAGGAAGGCTCCTAGGTGTGAAGTGTGCAGAAGGGCATGTGACAAAGGAATGTGTAGTATTGTGGAAAGTAGCGGTATGTGTTAATTCTAGTGGTGTCTATGGGGCTGGGGATTAGAAATGTCCCATGTGAGAGGCAGGTTGAGGTTTCCAGGGTTAGAGTAGGGCAGAAGTTATCATATGCTGAGGCAGTGTGGAAGATGGGTCAAGGGGAGGGATCCTGAGAGGAGTGGTGTGAGTAGTAGATCTGTACCAGTACAGAGGGATAGGCCAGCAAGTGATGTTTCAGTAAGATTGGATTTGTAGCATTTTATAGCAATGGTTATCAACTGTACTGCAGGGAGGGAATGTAAGTCACAGAAAATTGAGGTAGTGGTGGCAGCTGCCGAGAGGTATTTGGGTGTGCGAGACTTGACATCAGAGTTACAGGATGTGTTAAGTGGTGTCCCATCCTTTCAGGTTGTTGGCCTGAGGTAGGACTAAATATATTTAAATTGTGGAGTATGGTGGTGGTATTTGAGTGTAGTGTTAGATGGTAGGGTATTTTATTTGTTTTTCAAGAAAAGTATAAGGGAGTTGGACTCCAGTATAGTAAGTGGCAGTAATGCAACATTGTTTTGGATGCCAACCTCGTTAAACCTCATCGAAGAGGCATTTGCCATTTGAAGTTCACCAATTTAAGTCAGCAGACAAACTAACACAAACCTTTATTCATTAACTGTCTTAGTTGAATAGCTACACATTTAGGTTAATTGTATGCATATTGTCAAAATATTCTACTAAATAAAATAAAATTTCTGCACTTTATTCAACCAGGTAGGCCAGTTGAGAACAAGTTCTCATTTACAACTGCGACCTGGCCAAGATAAAGCAAAGCAGTGAGACAAAACAACAGTTACACATGGGATAAACAAACGTACAGTCAATAACACAATAGAAAAATCTATATACAGTGTGTGCAAATGTAGTAAGATTAGGGAGGTAAGGCAATAAATAGGCCATAGTGGCAGCTGAAAGACTACATTTGGGTAAGTTCCATTAACCTAAGAAGCGATGAACAAAAGTATTTTCTACTCATGTCTATTGCAGTTGCTAGTTCACAAGTCATCATATTTCCACTGACAGAAGTTCATTCACATGTCATTAAGTTTCCAGGAAACAGCTTACCAGCTAACAGTGCATTTTAGCAAGGAGAGGAAACAGATAGGACAGTGGACAATCAGCATTGAACCGATTTAGCTGTTGTCTGCAACTCTTGCTTTACAAGTTACACATAATAAGCACTAGCCAGATACCTGTTTCACACCTTCCTAAAAGCACATATTGCACTTTAAAATAATGAATAAGTCAAAGATGGTGGTTATTTTCTCATACCAGTTATCATGTGTTTCTGTCTTAGAGAATGTCTCTTCCAGTCTAAATCAATTATTTGGAAGACTTGGTGCTGCTGATCCAGGAGTTGTAGACACCAGGCTTGTTCCTCTGGGCACAGCTGTAACCCCAAACACAGCACCCTGCAGCTGCCCGCCATCGGCGTCTCCCTGACAGAATGAAGATGGGGCAAGAGAAAGGTGGTGAGAGGTGCATCTTTCAATATTGGTTGATGCTGGTTAATCACAACAGATGAGAGCTTTTAACAAATCAAATGAAAAGGACAACAGTAGAAAGGTGTGCTATGAATTCAACTCTGTGTACCTGGCAAGACTCCTTGCCTCCCTCCATGAATCCAGTGCAGAACATGTTGGAGGTGATCTGTCCAGGGTCGGTGCTATTGCAGCTGCTGCTGCTCAGGATGGGGAGATCCAGGCAAAACAGTGGGTTGGGGTAGAAGGCTAGTATATCAAACATTCTCCCTTTGGTTCTGAGTGGTCAGTGATATAATTTGAAATTGGTTTGATAAACAACACATACCAAAAGTATTTATGGGCATATTGTTGATGCTACTCACAGCCTCTGCTGGGTAGGTTGCCCCAGCCAGCAGGTGCCAGAGCTGGCAGAGCGGCAGGGCATGACCACAGTGCACATGTAGCTGTTCAGGGAGGCAGGCTTGTTCAGCTTCACGTCATTGTCCAGTTTGCTGTTGTAACTGGGGTGCATGATGACCTTCACTGAGTTGAACAGCTCAGTGGCAATGTTGTGTGGTCACCTAGACATACCTGAATGTGGCTGGGGAGAGAGGGTTAATCAGATGAACAAATACAGTTATGTCGAACATACTGTAGATGGCTTTGGTAAATGTTTTTGAAAAAAGTTTCATCAGTCACTTACGACTTGTAGCAGTGAGCAGCAGACACCACCCATGTGCTGGAGATCAGGGAGCCACCACAGAAGTGGTAACCAGACTGCAGTGATGCCTGGTAGGATACAGAGTTCTTTCTGCACTCGTACCCTCCAACAATCTTGTCATTCTCATTGTCAAATGGGGGCAGCGACTGAAATACAGACGGAAAGAATCAGTGTGAAATTGCATGGAAATACAACTCATGCAAACAGAACGGTACCCGTGTTCAGTAAATATTCACTATTCAGAGTATTATCACAGGATGGACACCAATACGAACTTAAACAATTTCTCTCAACGAGTAAAGCAAGGACTTACATGCAACAGCAAACAGAGCCAGGAGAATAAGGTACTTCATGACTGTGTTTTTTAGCTGCAACACAGGACTCAATCACAAAGACAAACTTGTTATATACCCACTTCACCAGCCACATGATCTGATCTTATCAAGGATTTGCACTTCTGTGAACAGTAGGCCTATATCTGACGCTCAGACGTTACTCTACCTGGGAAAGAATTATGTCCATCTGAAGTGACACAAGCATAAGCATTTTCCTTATTCTTATTTTCATACGCACAACTTAAGTGGCAGCTTAGTTGTATATTTTCTAACACTTTTAACAATGGCACGGTGGGTGGTTCTGTTCTCGTTTCCTTTCTCACTGGTGTCTTCCTGTTGCCTAGGGTCTTAACCCCAGCACAGTGAGTACAGTGCAGTCACAGAGACACATTAGAATACAGTGTATGTTATAGTTGAATTGGAATGACAGAGGAAAATAACATGATGGTGTCTGAGTGTATCATTGACAGCACCAAATGCATTAAAAGGGAGGAACGAGACTGTGGTGAATCTGATGAGTGGACTACGGTCATATTTGTCAGTGCAGAGACCCTGAAAGGACATGATTCTGGTACCAAGACAGAAGACACCACACCAAAGAGTAGACCTGGAGAAAGTAACTACGGCTCTCAGGGCTCGATGGGGAGATGTTCCAGAGTTGCTGCAGCGTGTCTGGGCCTGCTGTGCCTTCTCCTACTGGCTGGGATCATGGTGCTGTTTGTCTACTATAATGGAGTCACTGTCCGTTTGGAGGAGAGGTTGTTAGTTTATAGAACCAGAAACAACAACCTGACTGAACAGAGAGACGAGCTACAGGTCCAAAACAAAAACCTGGATGAAGAAAAGGCAGATCTAAAGAGAAGATACAATATGCTGAATCAAACCTGCCTTGAAGCATGGAAGAAGTTTGGTTCCAGTTTGTACTACATCTCTGACGGGACTGAATCCTGGGATGAGAGCAGACAGGACTGTCTAAAGAGAGGAGCAGACCTGGCGATCATAAACAACAGAGTGGAACAGGAATTCATCTGTACATTTAAAAGGTTTTTCTGGATTGGTCTGACTTGACAAAGAGACAAAGGGGACTTGGAAATGGGTGGACGGGACACTAATGACCACAGGGTTCTGGTCTCCTGGTGAGCCAAATGGTGTCTCTATCGACTCTACTGAGGACTGTGCTGAGGTTAACACCTTCAATGACCCAGAGAAAAACTGGAATGATCTCAGGTGCAGTGAACGGCGGCACTGGATTTGCGAGAAATTGGCTGATCAGTAGCTCAACTTGGTACAAACTTCAGATAAACACGCACAAACACACCCACATGTCACACACCACCTGTAAGACTGAAACAATTCCCCATGACATCATCATCTCACTGAGCAAACAGTACCAACTGTTCTTGTCCAGACTAAACATCTATTCTATTTGTGTTCACATTGTACCAAACATATTAGCCTTATGTTGATTTTTGTCATATCTGTCATGTTTTTCCTGTAATATACCAAGAACAATTCCTAATAGAGCATTACATTATAACATTATAATAACATTATTTTATTTCATTTAAATACATTCTAGTGACAATCTAAAAATAATTTCCTGTCCCAGAATATTGAAAAATAAAGCCTTTCATCAATTTTTATGCAATGAAATACATTCTGAAAATGTACAAATGATGAGTGACATTCTGCTGTATTTGTAACACCATCTATACTGTACAGCATCTATAGGTATTTCTGAGGTCAATAAAACATGATATCATTAGATTACAACAATTAGATATCATGATCATATGATGAATGTTGTTATACTGTTTGTTTTATAGCTCTTTTTATATCAAAGAAACAGGCTCTGTAACAAACAGCCTATATTGATAACTGAAGCTGAGGAACCCTTAGACACACTCTCCTTTCTGACCAATACTCGAAACCAGTTGCAAAATGCCAGGCTTACTTCAAATGCTAGGTCATGAAACCCCCCCTCGTGGCCTCGTAGTGAATATATTTTGGAGAAAGTATGTGACACAAAACCAAGCACTGTATGAATAAACATTTCTATATTCCTTCAATGAGGAGTCAAGAAATGGGGCAAATGTCTATTCATTTTAACATGATAGGAATTTACATAGGGATGTAAGGTAATGCCGTTTAGCAGACATCCTCAGTTGAGGAGCCTCGTTAGCCATATGTCTGTTCACACGCAAGTTACTGTTTGACAGGTACCAATGGAAATGTATACATGTATGCCCTTGAGACTGACCAATGGCAGAGGACAGAGTGGGTTTATAAGAGGGCTCTGACAGTGGCTCAGTACCGAGGCAAAAACGGACACAACCATGAAGGTCATCATTCTTCTCGCTCTGTTCGCTGTGGCATGTGAGTACCGGTTTATTCAACAGGAAATAATATGTCGGCCAAAAGATTGGAGACTGCATGAAAATACAACTCTGGATTAAGCTATAAATATACACTGTTTGAAAAGTTTGGTACATTTGACCTATTTCTTTACAAAGATTTCTCCTTTACATCCCACTCAGTCGCTGCCCCCATTGACGATGAGGATGACAAGATTGTTGGAGGGTACGAGTGCAGAAAGAACTCTGCATCCTACCAGGCATCACTGCAGTCTGGCTACCACTTCTGTGGTGGCTCCCTGATCTCCAGCACATGGGTGGTGTCTGCTGCTCACTGCTACAAGTCGTAAGTGACTGGTGAAACTTTCTTCAAAAACATTTACCAAAGCCATCTAGAGTATGTTCGACATGAAACTGCATTTGTCTGAGTACATCTGATTAACCCTCCCCTCTCTCTCCCCAGCCGCATCCAGGTGCGTCTGGGTGAGCACAACATTGCCGTCAACGAGGGCACTGAGCAGTTCATCGACTCAGTAAAGGTCATCAAGCACCCCAGTTACAACAGCCGCAACCTGGACAACGACATCATGCTGATCAAGCTGAGCAGGCCCGCCTCCCTGAACAGCTATGTGAGCACTGTGGCTCTGCCCTCCAGCTGTGCCAGCTCTGGCACCCGCTGTCTGGTCTCTGGCTGGGGCAACGTATCCGGCAGCAGCAGTGAGTAGCATTAACAATATGCCCACAAAGACAGTTTGTTTCTCAAACTGATGATACATTATATCACTGACCACTCAGAACCAAAGAGAGAATGACAGAGAGACTATACCCATCTCTAGGCAACTACCCTGACACTCTGAGGTGCCTGGATCTCCCCATCCTGAGCAGCAGCAGCTGCAACAGCGCCTATCCTGGACAGATCACCTCCAACATGTTCTGTGCTGGCTTCATGGAGGGAGGCAAGGACTCTTGCCAGGTAAGCAGAGTTGAAGCACTTCCACTGATCCATAAACAGAATTAATGAAAATACGATTATAGAATTTCAAAAAACCATCCTTCAACCTAGATTGACTGATACCCTGAAACAAACCTGCTCACTTTTAATTTCTGTCTCCCCATCTCTCTATTAGGGAGACTCCGGTGGCCCCGTGGTGTGCAATGGTCAGCTGCAGGGTGTTGTGTCCTGGGGTTACGGCTGTGCCCAGAGGAACAAGCCTGGTGTCTACACCAAGGTCTGCAACTACAAATCCTGGATCAGCAGCACCATGTCCTCCAACTAATTGATCTAGACTGGAGGAGACATCTTCTCTCAGATAGAAATCCATGATAACAACAACTGTCATGAGAAAATAAATTCTATTTTACTTTTAAACACTGTCTTCGGTTATTTTTTCACTAAAATAGTGAATGGAGGACGCTTTTCTCGTGGTTCATTTTCATTCCAGCCAGATAGGCTATACTCCTGTTTTAAAGAGAAGCACGAAAAATAGGAAAGTTGAGAAATAGATAGTAGGCCTAGCCTATTGAAAGCTGATGGGATCCTCCTCTTTTTAATAGAGGCCATCACTCTGTTTTCTCAATTGCATAGCCTATAGAAATGTTGCACAACATGATCTCATGGGCTCTCATTAAGTGTTTGATTAGATTTTTCATTACATTTGCATTGATGTCAGAGTGATAGAAGGACAATAGAGTGCCATGCGGTTAGCAAGTTTGGTATGTTACTGAATGACTTGAAAATAAAGGACAGCCGCACACTCTAGGAACGCAGATGCAAAAATGTAATATCCAACGCTTCGACAGCCAAGCTGTCTTCATCAGGGTTTAATCACAAACACTGCGGGATGACTCGTTTAGATAGTGTCAAAAGACACACGTGTCTGTAATCATGGCCAAGAGTGGCCTAATATCATTGGTTAATTCTCAAATATCAAAATGGCATACAAAGAACAGCATACGATCATTAATTGATTTTAGACTACACAAGCTTACAAACAATTATCATTGGCAAAGTCACAATAATCACAAGAATGGCTTCAGATCAAAGTCTACTTTGAGACCGAAGGGAGCAAGGGTCTTTAAGGTGAAGATCCAGGCAGCCTCTCGTTTTAACAATAAATTATCAAGGTCAACCCCTCTCCTAGGGAGGGTGACATGTTCGATGCTAATATAACGCAGAGACGAAATCGAGTGGCCAGCCTACTAATGACCATCAGCAGCATCAGAGCTTGGAGAAGCTTAATTACCGTGACTAAATGGTCATGTGGAATTTGACTGCCCTCATGACACGTGACCGCCAGTTTGCCAGTAATATAGTCACCGTAACAGAACTAGTTGCAACACTCACTACCGAGTTCCAAATTGCCTCTGGAAGCAACGTCAGCACAAGAACGGTTCATTGAGAGCTTCATGGCATGGGTTTCCATGGCCGAGCAGCCGTACACAAGCCTAAGATCACCATGTACAATGCCAAGCGTCAGCTTGAGAGGTGTAAAGCTCGCCACCATTGGATTTGGAGCAGTGGAAAAACATTCTCTGGAGTGATGAATCACGCTTCACCATCTGGCAGTCCGATGGATGAATCTCGGTTTGGCGGATGCCAGGAGAATGCTACCTGTCCCAATGCATAGTGCCAACTGTAAAGTCTGGTGGAGGAGGAATAATGGTTATTCATGTTTTGTGCTAGGCCCATTAGTTAAAGTGAAGGGAAATCTTACCGCTACAGCATACAATGACATTCTTGACGATTCAGTGCTTCCGACTTTGTGGCAACAGTTCGGGGAAGGCCCTTTCCTGTTTCAGCATTACAATGCCACCGTCCACAAAGTGAGGTCCATACAGAAATGGTTTGTTGAGATCGGTGTGGAAGAACTTGACAGGCCTGCATAGAGGCTTGACCTCAACCCCATCGAACACTTTTAGGATGAATTGGAACTCAGACTGCGAGCCAGGTCTAATCGCCCAACATCAGTGCCCGACCTCGCTAATGCTCGTGGCTGAATGGAAGCAATGTTCCAACATCTAATGGAAAGCCTTCCCAAAAGAGTGTAGGCTGTTATAGCAGTAAAGAGGGGACCAATTCCATATTAATACCCATGATCTTGGAGTGAGATGTTCGATGAGCAGGTGTTCACATACTTTTGTTCATGTAGTTTACCTGTCGTAGTACAGACATTATTGCTATCAAAATGATCAAAAGCTGGTTTGGTCTGTTTTCATCTTAAATCAGGGTACAGGAGAAAAACCTTTTTATGTGAATCTCTAATAAATATGGTCAGGCTTTTATTTTGAAAACTACTCCATTTTGACACTGGTGCTTTTCACGTTGTTAGGGCTGGGGCGATACCAGTATCGTGGCAAGGAAACAAAACACGAAGTGGATTTAACTTCTTTGGGGAAACAGCCTTGAAGTTGGAAACAAACATCATTATGTTTTTTATCCAGAATCACATGTATTTATTTTGAAAGCTATAGCTTGGAAAATAAAAGGACCAAAGAGTCTGGTCTGCTTCATGTTTTCATTTTTGCCATGGAAAAAATATTGCGATACTGGTATCATCACAGCCCTAGAAGAGATATGAATTCAAAATATATTTTGTGAGGATTCTGTTGGTGTTGGAGAAAGTTGAAATAAGGGTTGACACGAAGGCCTACAATGAAATGATATTTGATTTATACTAAGTGACACGTAATTTCTTCATTAAAAAACAACTTGGTATAAAGTTAGTCAAGGCCCTCCTGGAAAACACTCCTATATATCTCACTTCAACTTGCCTATTGTCCTCTTCATCTTGGTATCTATGCTCCCAGAACCATCCTCTTACATAGCACATATTGCACTTTTACTTTCTTCTCCAACGCTTTGTTTTTGCATTATTTAAACCAAATTGAACATATTTCATTATTTACTTGAAGCTAAATTGATTTTATTGATGTATTATATTAAGTTAAAATAAGTGTTCATTCAGTATTGTTGTAATTGTCATTATTACAAATACAATATATATATTTTTTAAATCGGCCGATTAATCGGTATTGGCTTTTTTGGTCCTCCAATAATCGGTATCGGCGTTGAAAAATCGTAATCGGTCGATCTCTATTAGAGGTGCATCTTTCAATATTGGTTGATGCTGGTTAATCACAACAGATGAGAGCTTTTAACAAATCAAATGAAAAGGACAACAGTAGAAAGGTGTGCTATGAATTCAACTCTGTGTACCTGACAAGACTCCTTGCCTCCCTCCATGAATCCAGTGCAGGACATGTTGGAGGTGATCTGTCCAGGGTCGGTGCTATTACAGCTGCTGCTGCTCAGGATGGGGAGATCCAGGCAAAACAGTGGGTTGGGGTAGAAGGCTAGTATATCAAAAATGCTCCCTTTGGTTCTGAGTGGTCAGTGATATAATTTGTCATTTGTTTGATTAACAACAAATACCAAAAGTATTTATGGGCATATTGTTGATGCTACTGATAAGATAATGATGTTCTCCAGGTACATTCATGCTAGGTAAAGCTGCAAACCAGAATTTGTAAGATCCTGGTCGAATGAAACACACGGAGGCCCAGCTAAAGAGTCAAAAAGGTTTATTCACGAAACGTTCTACCGTCAAGAATACAGAACACTGACTTCTCACGCCCACACATTCACACAGCCATACCCACACAAACAAACAGACGCACATCAAATCAAATGAAATTTTATTTGTCACATACACATGGTTAGCAGATGTTAATGCGAGTGTAGCGAAATGCTTGTGCTTCTAGTTCCGACAATGCAGTGATAACCAACAAGTAATCTAACTAACAATTCCAAAACTACTGTCTTATACACAGTGTAAGGGGATAAAGAATATGTACATAAGGATATATGAATGAGTGATGGTACAGAGCAGCATACAGTAGATGGTATCGAGTACAGTATATACATATGAGATGAGAATGTAGACAAAGTAAACAAAGTGGCATAGTTAAAGTGGCTAGTGATACATGTATTACATAAGGATGCAGTCGATGATGTAGAGTACAGTATATACGTATGCATATGAGATGAATAATGTAGGGTAGTAACATTATATAAGGTAGCATTGTTTAAAGTGGCTAGTGATATATTTACAACATTTCCCATCAATTCCCATTATTAAAGTGGCTGGAGTTGGGTCAGTGTCAATGACAGTGTGTTGGCAGCAGCCACTCAATGTTAGTGGTGGCTGTTTAACAGTCTGATGGCCTTGAGATAGAAGCTGTTTTTCAGTCTCTCGGTCCCAGCTTTGATGCACCTGTACTGACCTCGCCTTCTGGATGATAGCGGGGTGAACAGGCAGTGGTTCGGGTGGTTGATGTCCTTGATGATCTTTATGGCCTTCCTGTAACATCGGGTGGTGTAGGTGTCCTGGAGGGCAGGTAGTTTGCCCCCGGTGATGCGTTGTGCAGACCTCACTACCCTCTGGAGAGCCTTACGGTTGAGGGCGGAGCAGTTGCCGTACCAGGCGGTGATACAGCCCGCCAGGATGCTCTCGATTGTGCATCTGTAGAAGTTTGTGAGTGCTTTTGGTGACAAGCCAAATTTCTTCAGCCTCCTGAGGTTGAAGAGGCGCTGCTGCTCCTTCTTCACAACGCTGTCAGTGTGAGTGGACCAATTCAGTTTGTCTGTGATGTGTATGCCGAGGAACTTAAAACTTGCTACCCTCTCCACTACTGTTCCATCGATGTGGATAGGGGGGTGTTCCCTCTGCTGTTTCCTGAAGTCCACAATCATCTCCTTAGTTTTGTTGACGTTGAGTGTGAGGTTATTTTCCTGACACCACACTCCGAGGGCCCTCACCTCCTCCCTGTAGGCCGTCTCGTCGTTGTTGGTAATCAAGCCTACCACTGTTGTGTCGTCCGCAAACTTGATGATTGAGTTGGAGGCGTGCGTGGCCACGCAGTCGTGGGTGAACAGGGAGTACAGGAGAGGGCTCAGAACGCACCCTTGTGGGGCCCCCGTATTGAGGATCAGCGGGGAGGAGATGTTGTTGCCTACCCTCACCACCTGGGGGCGGCCCGTCAGGAAGTCCAGTACCCAGTTGCACAGGGCGGGGTCGAGACCCAGGGTCTCGAGCTTGATGACGAGCTTGGAGGGTACTATGGTGTTGAATGCCGAGCTGTAGTCGATGAACAGCATTCTCACATAGGTATTCCTCTTGTCCGGGTGGGTTAGGGCAGTGTGCAGTGTGGTTGAGATTGCATCGTCTGTGGACCTATTTGGGCGGTAAGCAAATTGGAGTGGGTCTAGGGTGTCAGGTAGGGTGGAGGTGATATGGTCCTTGACTAGTCTCTCAAAGCACTTCATGATGACGGAAGTGAGTGCTACGGGGCGGTAGTCGTTTAGCTCAGTTACCTTAGCTTTCTTGGGAACAGGAACAATGGTGGCCCTCTTGAAGCATGTGGGAACAGCAGACTGGTATAGGGATTGATTGAATATGTCCGTAAACACACCGGCCAGCTGGTCTGCGCATGCTCTGAGGGCGCGGCTGGGGATGCCGTCTGGGCCTGCAGTTTTCGTTGCAGGCCGTATCAGTGGCACTGTATTGTCCTCAAAGCGGGCAAAAAAGTTATTTAGTCTGCCTGGGAGCAAGACATCCTGGTCCGTGACTGGGCTGGGTTTCTTCTTGTAGTCCGTGATTGACTGTAGACCCTGCCACATGCCTCTTGTGTCTGAGCCGTTGAATTGAGATTCTACTTTGTCTCTGTACTGACGCTTAGCTTGTTTAATAGCCTTGCGGAGGGAATAGCTGCACTGTTTGTATTCGGTCATGTTGCCAGACACCTTGCCCTGATTAAAAGCAGTGGTTCGCGCTTTCAGTTTCAGCGAATGCTGCCATCAATCCACGGTTTCTGGTTAGGGAATGTTTTTATCGTTGCTATGGGAACGACATCTTCAACGCACGTTCTAATGAACTCGCACACCGAATCAGCGTATTCGTCAATATTTTTATCTGACGCAATACGAAACATGTCCCAGTCCACGTGATGGAAGCAGTCTTGGAGTGTGGAGTCAGCTTGGTCTGACCAGCGTTGGACAGACCTCAGCGTGGGAGCCTCTTGTTTAAGTTTCTGCCTGTAGGCAGGGATCAACAAAATGGAGTCGTGGTCAGCTTTTCCGAAAGGGGGGCGGGGCAGGGCCTTATATGCGTCGCGGAAGTTAGAGTAACAATGATCCAAGGTTTTACCACCCCTGGTTGCGCAATCGATATGCTGATAAAATTTAGGGAGTCTTGTTTTCAGATTAGCTTTGTTAAAATCCCCAGCTACAATGAATGTAGCCTCCGGATAAATGGTTTCCAGTTTGCAAAGAGTTAAATAAAGTTCGTTCAGAGCCATCCATGTGTCTGCTTGGGGGGGGATATATAAGGCTGTGATTATAATCGAAGAGAATTCTCTTGGAAGATAATTCGGTCTACATTTGATTGTGAGGAATTCTAAATCAGGTGAACAGAAGGATTTGAGTTCCTGTATGTTTCCTTCATCACACCATGTCTCGTTAGTCATGAGGCATACGCCCCCGCCACTCTTCTTACCAGAAAGATGTTGGTTTCTGTCGGCGCGATGCGTGGAGAAACCCGTTGGCTGCACCGCCCCGGATAGCGTCTTTCCAGTGAGCCATGTTTCCGTGAAGCAGAGAACGTTGCAGTCTCTGATGTCCCTCTGGAATGCTACCATTGCTCGGATTTCATCAACCTTGTTGTCAAGAGACTGGACATTGGCAAGAAGAATGCCCACACACACAAACAGACGCACATACCCACACACACAAACAGACGCACATACCCACACACACATGCACATACACACATACCCACACACACAAACAGACGCACATACCCACATACCCACACACACAAACAGACGCACATACCCACATACCGACACACACATGCACACAAACAGACGCACACACATGTCCTGCTACGCACACACTGTCTGTCTCACTACCCAGCCGACAGAGATAGTGACCTTGTCCTTTATACGTACTCCCCGTTCTCTCCCAAATCTCTAGGCAGGTCGGCACCAAGCTCAGACAGTCTGTGTTTAAAATACCATAAAGACATATTGTTTTACCCTAATTCTGACTAGGACTACACATTTATTGATTATGATTTAATACATTTTAATCAATTCCATACAATTATATGTTTCAGGGCGGAATATTCTAATCATTCAATTAACAGACAATTTCCACCTATCAGCTACTCACAGCCTCTGCTGGGTAGGTTGCCCCAGCCAGCGGGTGCCAGAGCTGGCATAGCGGCAGGGCATGACCACAGTGCACGTGTAGCTGTTCAGGGAGGCAGGTTTGCTCAGCTTGACGTCGTTGTCTAGGTTGCGGCTGTTGTAACTGGGGAGCGTGATGACCTTCACTGAGTTTAACTGCTCAGTGCCCTCGTTGACGGCAATGTTGTGTGGTCACCTAGACATACCTGAATGTGGCTGGGGAGAGAGGGTTAATCACATGTACAAAGACAGTTATGTCGAACATACTCTAGATGGCTTTGGTAAATGTTTTTGAAGAAGGATTCATCAGTCACTTACGACTTGTAGCAGTGAGCAGCAGACACCCCCCATGTGCTGGAGATCAGGGAGCCACCACAGAAGTGGTAACCAGACTGCAGTGATGCCTGGTAGGTTGCAGAGTTCTTTCTGCAATCATACCCTCCAACAATCTTGTCATTCTCATTGTCAAATGGGGGCAGCGACTGAAATACAGACAGAAAGAATCAGTGTGAAATTGCATGGAAATACAACTCATGCAAACAGAACGGTACCCGTGTTCAGTAAATATTCACTATTCAGAGTATTATCACAGGATGGACACCAATACGAACTTAAACAATTTCTCTCAACGAGTAAAGCAAGGACTTACATGCAACAGCAAACAGAGCCAGGAGAATAAGGTACTTCATGACTGTGTTTTTTAGCTGCAACACAGGACTCAATCACAAAGACAAACTTGTTATATACCCACTTCACCAGCCACATTATCTGATCTTATCAAGGATTTGCACTTCTGTGAACAGTAGGCCTATATCTGACGCTCAGACGTTACTCTACCTGGGAAAGAATTATGTCCATCTGAAGTGACACAAGCATCAGCATTTTTCTTATTCTTATTTTCGTACACACAACTTAAGTGGCAGCTTAGTTGTATATTTTCTAACACTTTTAACAATGGCACGGTGGGTGGTTCTGTTCTCGTTTCCTTTCTCACTGGTGTCTTCCTGTTCCCTAGGGTCTTAACCCCAGCACAGTGAGTACAGTGCAGTCACAGAGACACATTAGAATACAGTGTATGTTATAGTTGAATTGGAATGACAGAGGAAAATAACATGATGGTGTCTGAGTGTATCATTGACAGCACCAAATGCATTAAAAGGGAGGAACGAGACTGTGGTGAATCTGATGAGTGGACTACGGTCATATTTGTCAGTGCAGAGACCCTGAAAGGACATGATTCTGGTACCAAGACAGAAGACACCACACCAAAGAGTAGACCTGGAGAAAGTAACTACGGCTCTCAGGTCTCGATGGGGAGATGTTCCAGAGTTGCTGCAGCGTGTCTGGGCCTGCTGTGCCTTCTCCTACTGGCTGGGATCATGGTGCTGTTTGTCTACTATAATGGAGTCACTGTCCGTTTGGAGGAGAGGTTGTTAGTTTATAGAACCAGCAAGAACAACCTGACTGAACAGAGAGACGAGCTACAGGTCCAAAACAAAAACCTGGATGAAGAAAAGGCAGATCTAAAGAGAAGATACAATATGCTGAATCAAACCTGCCTTGAAGCATGGAAGAAGTTTCGTTCCAGTTTGTACTACATCTCTGACGAGACTGAATCCTGGGATGAGAGCAGACAGGACTGTGTGAGCGGACCAAGTAATTGGGCGTCACTCTAAAGCGGGAAGGTGGAATAAACGAGTCAGGAGTAGGTTTTCTTGATTGAACACAGTTCTCTATTGAGGGCATTTGGTCAACACAAACAGTCCAACATAATCAATGAAAATCTTCCAAGGAAAAACATACATCTTCTTCTCCGGATGAAACCGGGACACAATAGGCTTATCTTTAAACTACAACAAAAAGTCACGGGATTGTCACCGTCTTAGTGGTTCTTCCTGGATAGCTCCTCTCTCTCGGTGGCCATCTTCCAGAGATAGTTTTTCCCCCTTCTCTGCTGGTTCCATTCTCTCTCTTATAGGGGAAGGAGAGTATGTCATTAGTAACCGTCGTTACCTTGTCTCCCATGCCTTGTTGGGCTACTATCCATGAGCCCATCCTGCCCTCTGGTGGTCCTTCCACATACCTTCCCCCCCAGGACCGAACCGGAGGGTCGGGCGCCAGACGCACCGTCTTGGTCGTGTCGGGACAGCGCGTCTGCATTCCCGTTCCTCGATCCTGTGGATGACATGGAAAGAGAACGGTTGTAAAGACAAAAACCATCTGGCTATTCTGTTGTTATTGTTTCTCTTACCAGCCATCCACGTGAGGGGCGCATGGTCAGTAACTAATGCAAACCTCCGACCCAGTAGGTAGTACCGGAGATAATCGAGGGCCCACTTGATGGCTAAGGCCTCTTTCTCTACGGTCGCATACCTATGTTCCCGATCGCTGAGCTTCCTACTAATGAAGAGAATCGGCTTCTCTGCTTCACCTTTACCCTGAGCTAGTACGGCCCCGAGCCCTGTATCCGAGGCGTCGACCTGCACAATGAACTCTTGTGAGAAGTCCGGAACCTGTAGAACGGGATCAGAACACAGGCCATCTTTTAGCAATTGAAAAGCCTCTTCCGTCTCATCTTTCCACTCTACCTGGTTTGGCAGGTTTTTCCTGATGAGGTTTGTGAGGGGGTTGGCAATGGTTGCATATCCCGGGATAAAACGGCGATAATATCCTGTTATCCCTAAGAAGGCCCGAACGTCTCGCTTGGTCCGGGGTCGAGGCCAGTCACGAATTGCCCTGGTCTTCTCTGCCTGTGGGCATATTTTCCCATTCCCCACGGTGTACCCCAGGTATTGCGCTTCGGACAAACCCAGGCAGCATTTATTTGGATTGGCTGTCAACCCTGTGGCTTCCAAACTCACGAGCACCACCCGTAATCGCAGGAGGTGACTATCCCAGTCCTCGCTGTGGATGACCACATCGTCTATGTACGCCGCTGCATACTCTTGATGGGGCCGTAGAATGGCATCCATGAGGCGTTGGAAGGTTGCAGCGGCACAGTGCAGTCCGAAGGGCATCCTCACATACTGGAAAAGCCCCTCTGGGGTGGCGAAGGCAGTCTTTGGGCGATCCTCCGGAGCCACCGGCACTTGCCAATATCCCTTCGTCAAATCCAGGGTAGTGATGAACTTGGCCTTTCCTAAGCGCTCCAAGAGTTCATCCACATTTACATTTACATTTACATTTAAGTCATTTAGCAGACGCTCTTATCCAGAGCGACTTACAAATTGGTGCGTTCACCTTAAGACATCCAGTGGAACAGCCACTTTACAATAGTGCATCTAAATCTTTTAAGGGGGGTGAGAAGGATTACTTTATCCTATCCTAGGTATTCCTGAAAGAGGTGGGGTTTCAGGTGTCTCCGGAAGGTGGTGATTGACTCCGCTGTCCTGGCGTGGTGAGGGAGTTTGTTCCACCATTGGGGGGCCAGAGCAGCGAACAGTTTTGACTGGGCTGCGCGGGAACTGTACTTCCTCAGTGGTAGGGAGGCGAGCAGGCCAGAGGTGGATGAACGCAGTGCCCTTGTTTGGGTGTAGGGCCTGATCAGAGCCTGGAGGTACTGAGGTGCCGTTCCCCTCATCCACGCGGGGCATGGGATACGCATCAAATGTAGAGATGGCATTCACGCCCCTAAAGTCGTTGCAGAGTCTCATACTACCATCGGATTTGGGGACCAGGACTATGGGACTGGACCACTCACTCGTCGAGGGCTCGATCACGCCCATCCTCAACATCTCCCTCACCTCTTTCTTAGCGATGACTCTGCGAGCCTCAGGAATCCTGTAAGGGCGGATATGCACCTTCTTGCCGGGTTCAGTGTGGATATGGTGGAACAGGACATCTGTTTGTCCTGGGAATGGAGAGAATATTCGACCGAAGTTCATAATCAGCTTGTCTAGCTGTCTTGACTGCTCCGGTAGGAGAGTTTGGCCACGGCGCACCTGTGGTAGAGCCTCCTCTTTTCCTTTGCCCTCCAGGGCCATCAAAGCCACCTCCTCCTCTCGTCCATGGTACGTCTTCAGCAGGTTTATGTGATAGAGTTGGACCTTCTTCCTCCTGTCAGGTTGCTTGATGAGGTAATTGACCGGTGAGACCCTTTTCATTACCTCGTAGGGCCCCTCCACTGCGCCAGCAAGCGATGTTCGGCCGTGGGCACAAGCACCATCACTTTCTCTCCCACGGTGAACTCACGGGGGGTCGCAGACTTATCATAGGCCCGGCCTTGGGTCCTTTGGGCCTTCTCCATATGCTCCTTGACTATGGGCCACACTGCTGACAGGCGGTCTCTCATCAGGGTAACGTGTTCTATTGTGGATCGAAAGGGGCATGGTTGGGTCTCCCAGGTCTCCTTGGCTAAGTCGAGGATTCCTCGACAGGGTCTGCCATAGAGCAATTCAAACGGAGAGAATCCAGTGGATGCCTGGGGTACTTCTCGCAGGGCAAACATTAAGTGTGGGAGAAGCATGTCCCAGTTTTTCCCGTCTCGGGACACCACTCTTCTCAACATGCTTTTAATCGTTTTGTTCAAGCGTTCACACAACCCGTCTGTTTGAGGGTGGAATATGCTTGTACGTATCTGTTGAACCTGATATAACCGACACAAGTCCTTCATCAACCGGGACATGAACGGGGTTCCTTGATCAGTTAAGATAGTCTTGGGGAGGTCCACACGAGAGAACATCAGGAATAACTCCTTGGCAATTCCCTTTGACGACATGTTACGCAGGGGTATGGCCTCCGGGAACTTGGTAGCGTAATCTATAACCACTAGGATGTACTCGTGTCCTCTGGCGGATTTTGGGAGGGGTCCTACGAGGTCCATAGCTATGCGTTCAAAGGGAGTCTCTATGATGGGGAGAGGAATCAAAGGGTTACGTAGGTGTGGCCGTGGGGCTGTACGTTGACATTGATCACACGTCCTACAATACCTGGCCACATCCCGGGTGACCCGGGGCCAATAGAATCTCTGCATGATTCTGTCAATAGTCTTGTCTCGTGCCAGGTGTCCTCCTAGGACGTGGGAATGGGCTAACTGTAGAACTGTATCCCTGTATGGCCTAGGCACCATTAGTAATTCCTGGTTTTCCCCCCTTCGTCGTACGACCCAGTATAAGAGACCCCGCCTGATTGCATAGTAAGGAAGAGGGGGCTCACCTGATCCGTCGACGTTCCTCCCGTCGATCACCTTCACCTTCCTCATGGCCTCCCTTAGGTCTGGGTCTCTATGCTGCGAGGTGCCGAACTGTCCCTTTAATTCCTGGGGCAGGTCGACCTCGGTAGAGGGATGTGGAGGTTGTTCCACATCCCCATCAGGGGTGACCGAGGAGAATCCCTTCCCTCCTCGGATGGAGCTTCAAATATATCCCTTAGCGCCTGGTTGCTCCTTCCTTCCTGCGTTGTGTATAGCCCTTCACATGTGTCTTCATCGGTGGTTTCCTGGAATATCTGTCGTAAACGTTGGGTCGCTATTTCTTCCTCTGCTGCAGAGGACGAGGACGCGGCTACGTCTCCTTGTAGGACTACTACCTCGGGCTTGGATTTTCTCTTCTTTCCTGTCCCCCTTCTTCCCGTGCATAACGTCATCTGCTGAAGCTCCTTATATAGGGGACAGTCTCTCCCGATCAATAATGGCACCTTCAGCTGCGGCACTTTCCCGGCCCTGACTGTACACCTTCCTTTTGGAGTGAGAATAGGCAGATTCACAGTGGGGTAATAGTGGGTGTCTCCATGGATACATATGGATCTTGTCCTTCGACTCGTACCGGAATCTGAGGCTGGGGCTATCTCTGCTAACCAACAGTGTTGATCCTGCCCCCTCAAAACGGGATGTGTGGGGGTAGGCAGTGATGACTCCGTGACCATGGGCTCATCCTTGTTAGGACATTGTGGGGCATAATGGTTAGGAGACTGACATTTATAACACCGACCCTGCTGTGTGGTGGCTGACTTCTCCCACCTCCGGGGGGGGCTTGGACGTTTCGGTGGCGAGCGCGCCGGGGTGAGTCGTGGTACGGGATTGGAAGACTCCTTCCGTTCCTCCTTGTCACTTTTTAACAACTCCCCTGTAGACCGATATGTTTCCACCGCCTGGGCTATGTCGTCGGCTGACAACGGGTTGGCTTGCCCCACAACCCTTTTTAAGTCACTGGGTAATTCTCTCAATATCTTGTCCACTACGAGAGTCTCTATCACATGTCCTACTCCCTTTCCAGGTTCTAGCCACTGTTTCGTCAGTCGTATTAAGGCGAAGATCTGGGCACGGACGGGTTGATCAGCTGTATAGGTCCATTGATGGAACTTTACAGCCCTATCTCTGGCAGTCAGCTGGTACCGGGACAGGATCTCGGTTTTTAGTCGCCCATAGTCCGCAGCTTCGCGGGAATCCAGGTCAAAATAGGCTTCCTGAGCCACCCCGGTCAAAAGAGGGGCTAATGCGCTCGCCCATTCTGTGGGCAGCCACTCTTCCAAGGTGGCCGTCCTTTCGAGGGTCATGAGGAAGGCCTCAATATCATCCTCCTTGGAGAGATGAGGTAAGATGGCGTGAGCAGCCACTCTTGGCTTAACTCTAGGTTCTTCTAGTCGGCTCAGCTGTTGTTGCAGGAGTTCTATGGTTGTCTGCTGTGCCGTGATCAATTGTTGTAGTAGGGCGTTATCCATCGTTCTTGAATGGTTCCTCCGGGTCTACTGGAAGAATCTTGATTTACTCACTTATCCTTGTGTCACTCGTCCACCTAATGCCCGCATCCTCCACCAATGTGAGCGGACCAAATAATTGGGCGTCACTCTAAAGCGGGAAGGTGGAATAAACGAGTCAGGAGTAGGTTTTCTTGATTGAACACAGTTCTCTATTGAGGGCATTTGGTCAACACAAACAGTCAAACATAATCAATGAAAATCTTCCAAGGAAAAACATACATCTTCTTCTCCGGATGAAACTGGAACACAATAGGCTTATCTTTAAACTACAACAAAAAGTCACGGGATTGTCACCGTCTTAGTGGTTCTTCCTGGATAGCTCCTCTCTCTCGGTGGCCATCTTCCAGAGATAGTTTTTCCCCCTTCTCTGCTGGTTCCATTCTCTCTCTTATAGGGGAAGGAGAGTATGTCATTAGTACCGTCAGCTGTGCTTAATTGCCTCTGGTTACCTTGTCTCCCATGCCTTGTTGGGCTACTATCCATGAGCCCATCCTGCCCTCTGGTGGTCCTTCCACAACTGTATAAAGAGAGGAGCAGACCTGGCGATCTTAAACAACAGAGTGGAACAGGAATTCATCTGTACATTTAAAAGGTTTTTCTGGATTGGTCTGACTGACAGAGAGAGAAAGGGGACTTGGAAATGGGTGGACGGGACACTAATGGCCACAGGGTTCTGGTCTCCTGGTGAGCCAAATGGTGCCTCTATCGACTCTACTGAGGACTTTGCTGAGGCTAACACCTTCAATGACCCAGAGAACCATATCACCTCCACCCTACCTGACACCATAGACCCACTCCAATTTACTTTCCGCCCAAAAAGGTCCACAGACGATGCAATCTCAACCACACTGCACACTGCCCTAACTGGACAAGAGGAATACCTATGTGAGAAAGCTGTTCATCGACTACAGCTCAGCATTTAACACCATAGTGCCCTCCAAACTCGTCATCAAGCTCGAGACCCTGGGTCTCAACCCCGTTCAATTGGGTCCTGGACTTCCTGACGGGCCGTCCCCAGGTGGTGATGGTTAGGGAACAACATCTCCACCCCGCTGATCCTCAACACTGGGGCCCTACAAGGGTGCGTTCTGAGCCCTCTCCTGTTTTCCCTGTTCACCCGTGACTGCGTGGCCATGCACGCCTCCAACTCAATCATCAAGTTTGCGGACGACACTACAGTGGTAGGCTTGATTACCAACAACGACAAGACGGCCTACAGGGAGGAGGTGAGGGCCCTCGGAGTGTGGTGTCAGGAAAATAACCTCACACTCAACGTCAACAAAACAAAGGAGATGATTGTGGATTTCAGGAAACAGCAGAGGGAGCACCCCCCATCCACATCGATGGGACAGTAGTGGAGAGGGTAGTAAGTTTTAAGTTCCTCAGCGTACACATCACGGACAAACGGAAATGGTCCACCCACACAGGCAGCGTCGTGAAGAAGGCGCAGCAGCGCCTCTTCAACCTAAGGAGGCTGAAGAAATTTGGCTTGTCACCAAAAGCACTCACAAACGTCTACAGATGCACAATCGAGAGAATCCTGTCGGGCTGTATCACCGCCTGGTACGGCAACGGCTCCGCCCACAACCGTAAGGCTCTCCAGAGGGTAGTGAGGTCTGCACAACGCATCACCGGGGGCAAACTACCTGCCCTCCAGGACACCTACACCACCCGATGTCACAGGAAGGCCATAAAGATCATCAAGGACAACAACCACCCGAGCCACTGCCTGTTCACCCCGCTATCATCAAGAAGGTGAGGTCAGTACAGGTGCATCAAAGCAGGGACCGAGAGACTGAAAAACAGCTTCTATCTCAAGGCCATCAGACTGTTAAACAGCCAACACACTGACTCAACTCCAGCCACTTTAATAATGGGAATTGATAGAAATTGATGTAAAATATATATCACTCATTCATATATCTTTATGTACATATTCTTTATCCCTTTACACTTGTGTGTATAAGGTTGTAGTTTTGGAATTGTTAGGTTAGATTACTCGTTGGTTATTACTGCGTTGTCGGAACTAGAAGCACAAGCATTTCGCTACACTCGCATCAACATCTGCTAACCATGTGTATGTGACAAGTACATTTGATTTGATTTTGATTTGATTTGAGAAAAACTGGAATGATCTCAGGTGCAGTGAACGGCGGCACTGGATTTGCGAGAAATTGGCTGATCAGTAGCTCAACTTGGTACAAGCTTCAGATAAACACGCACAAACACACATACATGTCACACACCACCTGTAAGACTGAAACAATTCCCCATGACATCATCATCTCACTGAGCAAACAGTACCAACTGTTCTTGTCCAGACTAAACATCAATTCTATTTGTGTTCACATTGTACCAAACATATGTTTATTTTTTGTCATATCTGCCATGTTTTTCCTGTAATATACCAAGACAAATTCCTAATGTATAGAGCATTACATTATTTTATTTCATTTAAATACATTCTAGTGACAATCTAAAAATAATTTCCTGTCCCAGAATATTGAAAAATAAAGCCTTTCAGGAATTTTTATGCAATGAAATACATTCTGAAAATGTACAAATGATGAGTGACATTCTGCTGTATTTGTAACACCATCTATACTGTACAGCATCTATAGGTATTTCTGAGGTCAATAAAACATGATATCATTAGATTACAACAATTAGATATCATGATCATATGATGAATGTTGTTATACAATCCATGTTGTTATACTGTTTGTTTTATAGCTCTTTTTATATCAAAGAAACAGGCTCTGTAACAAGCAGCCTATATTGATAACTGAAGCTGAGGAACCCTTAGACACACTCTCCTTTCTGACCAATACTCGAAATCAGCTGCAAAATGCCAGGTGGCCAGCTTTAGGAAGTATTGGTGGTTCCAAACATCTTCCTTTTAAGAATGATGGAGGCCACTGTGTTCTTGGGGACCTTCAATGCTGCAGACATCTTTTGATACCCTTCCCCATGTCTGTGCCTCGACACAAACCTGTCTCAATTCCTTCGACCTCATGTCTTGGTTTTTACTCTGACATGCACTGTCAACTGTGGGACATTATAAAGACAGGTGTGTGCCTTTCAAAATCATGTCCAATCAACTAAATGTACCACAGGTGGATTCCAAACAAGTTGTAGAAACATCTCAAGGATGATCAATGGAAACAGGATGCACTCAAGCTCAATTTCGAGTCTCATAGCAAAGGGTCTGAATACTTATGTAAATAACGTATTTCTGTTTTTATTTTTATATTTTTGCAAAAATTCTAAAAACCTGTTTTCACTTTGTCATTTTGGGGTATTCTGTGTAGATTGCTGAGGAGCATTTTAAAAATCCATTTTAGAATAAGGCTGTAAAGTTACAAAATGTGGAAAAAGTAAAGGGGTCTGAATACTTTTCTGAAGGCACTGTATACTAAATAACATATGTGTGAAATGTCTTTTGGTTTATATTGGACCATTATCATGCAACTGTCTCGAAACAGGGTTTGCAGAAAAAAATAATTGTAATCTATGCACTTAAATAGTGAATGGAGGACGCTTTTCTCGTGGTTCATTTTCATTCCAGCCAGATAGGCTATACTCCTGTTTTAAAGAGAAGCACGAATAATAGGAAAGTTGAGAAATAGATAGTAGGCCTAGCCTATTGAAAGCTGATGGGATCCTCCTCTTTTTAATAGAGGCCATCACTCTGTTTTTCTCCATTGCATAGCCTATAGAAATGTTGCACAACATGATCTCATGGGCTCTCATTAAGTGTTTGATTAGATTTTTGATTACATTTGCATTGATGTCAGAGTGATAGAAGGACAATAGAGTGCCATGCGGTTCGCAAGTTTGGTATGCTACTGAATGACCTGAAAATAAAGGAGAGCCACACACTCTAGGAACTCAGATGCAAAAATGTAATATCCAACGCTTCGACAGCCAAGCTGTCTTCATCGGGGTTTAATCACAAAGACTGCGGGATGACTTGTTTAGATAGTGTCAAAAGACACACGTGTCTGTAATCATGGCCAAGAGTGACCTAATATCATTGGTTAATTCTCAAATATCAAAATGGCATACAAAGAACAGCATACGATCATTAATTGATTTTAGACTACACAAGCTTACAAACAATTATCATTGGCAGTCACAATAATCACAAGAATGGCTTCAGATCAAAGTCTACGTTGAGACCGAAGGGAGCAAGGTTCTTTAAGTTAAAGATCCAGGCAGCCTCTCATTTTAACAATATATTATCAAGGTCAACCCCTCTCCTAGGGAGGGTGACATGTTTGATGCTAATATAACGCAGAGACGAAATCGAGTGGCCAGCCTACTAATGACCATCAGCAGCATCAGAGCTTGGAGAAGCTTAATTACCGTGACTAAATGGTCATGTGGAATTTGACTGCCCTCATGACACGTGACCGCCAGTGTTCCAGTAATATAGTCACCGTAACAGAACTAGTTGCAACACTCACTACAGAGTTCCAAATTGCCTCTGGAAGCAACATCAGCACAAGAATGGTTCATTGAGAGGTTCATGGCATGGGTTTCCATGGCCGAGCAGCCGTACACAAGCCTAAGATCACCATGTACAATGCCAAGCGTCAGCTTGAGAGGTGTAAAGCTCGCCACCATTGGATTTGGAGCAGTGGAAAAACATTCTCTGGAGTGATGAATCACGCTTCACCATCTGGCAGTCCGATGGATGAATCTGGGTTTGGCGGATGCCAGGAGAATGCTACCTGTCCCAATGCATAGTGCCAATTGTAAAGTTTGGTGGAGGAGGAATAATGGTTATTCATGGTTTGTGCTAGGCCCATTAGTTCAAGTGAAGGGAAATCTTACCTCTACAGCATACAATGACATTCTTGACGATTCAGTGCTTCCAACTTTGTGGCAACAGTTCGGGGAAGGCCCTTTTCAGCATTACAATGCCACCGTCCACAAAGCGAGGTCCATACAGAAATGGTTTGTTGAGATCGGTGTGGAAGAACTTGACAGGCCTGCATAGAGCCTTGACCTCAACCCCATCGAACACTTTTAGGATGAATTGGAACTCAGACTGCGAGCCAGGTCTAATCGCCCAACATCAGTGCCCGACCTCACTAATGCTCGTGGCTGAATGGAAGCAAGTATCCACAGCAATGTTCCAACATCTAATGGAAAGCCTTCCCAAAAGAGTGGAAGCTGTTATAGCAGTAAAGGGGGGGACCAATTCCATATTAATATCCATGATTTTGGAGTGAGATGTTCGATGAGCAGGTGTTCACATACTTTTGTTCATGTAGTTTACATGTCGTAGTACAGACATTATTGCTATCAAAATGATCAAAAGCTGTTTTGGTCTGTTTTCATCTTAAATCAGGGTACAGGAGAATTCTTATTTTTTTTTACGTGAATCTAATAAATATGGTCAGGCTTTTATTTTGAAAACTACTCCATTTTGACACCGGTGCTTTTCAAGATGTTAGGGCCAGGAAGATACCAGTATCGTGGCAAGGAAACAAAACACGAAGTGGATTTAACTTCTTTGGGGAAACAGCCTTGAAGTTGGAAACAAACATTATTGTGTTTTTTATCCAGAATCACATGTATTCATTTTTAAAGCTATAGCTTGGAAAATAAAAGGACCAAAGAGTCTGGTCTGCTTCATGTTTTCATTTTTGCCATGGAAAAGATATTGCGACACGTATCATCACAGCCCTAGAAGAGATATGAATTCAAAATATATTTTGTGAGGATTCTGTTGGTGTTGGAGAAAGTTGAAATAAGGGTTGACATGAAGGCCTACAATGAAATGATATTTGATTTATACTAAGTGACACGTCATTTCTTCATTAAACAACTTGGTATAAAGTTAGTCAAGGCCCTCCTGGAAAACACTCCTATATATCTCACTTCAACTTGCCTATTGTCCTCTTCATCTTGGTATCTATGCTCCCAGAATCATCCTCTCTCAGCTGACGTGTGCCTTGGTGCCGTGTTTGGTCGGAGTGCTTTCCTGTATGAATCTCTCTCCACAGGATGAGCAGCGATAGGGTCGTAGTTGACCCCTGGCAGGTCTAGAAGTCAGGTAGGCATTCCCTGGTGAAGTAGGTGTCAACAGGGATGGGGGGTGCTTGGCCGTCATGTGACGTTCCCAGGTTCGAGGGTCATTGAAGATGATATGACAGTGCTCACAGCTAATTGGACCAGCTCTGTTTTTTTTCATTGTCTATACCTGAAATAACATGCCGACACGGTGAAAGATCTGTCGATGTGTCCTTGAGCAAGACAGTTGACCCCTATTTGCTCCAGGGGTGCCGTACTACTATGGCTGACCCTGTAAAATAACACATTTTACTGCACATATTCGGTGTGTGATAATAGAATCATTGTAATATTTTTTTATAAAACACAGAAAATAAAGAATTATAAAACATGTGAAAACTGAAAGAAATAATAAGTACATAGACTGTATTAAAAACATTTAAAAAATGCTATATACCCTCAGCCTCTCCTCCATCTGTGCATTCTTGGACAGAGTCTTCTGGTTCAGTAGGGGGCAGACTCCACTTGCTGTGGGTGCGTTGGTGAGCTGAGAGCAGGCGGGAGGAGGGGAATGTTCGGTCGCAGACACAGCAGGCAAACACTGCGACCTCTGAGATGTCTCTCATACTCCACTGGGTGCTTGAAGCGTAAATGCCTCTCTTCTGTCTCTGCATCCTGAAAGGTCATGAAACACTGGTGGCACTGAGGAGACTGGGGAGGCTGAGCTAGGGGAAGAGATTAGACACGGTTAGGAGAACCAGTGGATACACAATGATGTGGTGATTTGCTGCAAAGAGGAAATATTGTCAAATACAGGTAAATATTGAGTCATTGAAAAGAGAAAATAACAAGATGCATATCATATCTAGATCAGAATAATTGGATTCAAGACACCAGTTCACAGACTTCCAAGTATCTTGCAAATGAGAGGTGAATCCATAGCCTAAACAAGAGGAAATACTAATAAAGAACCAGCCTTACCTGAAACTCAGGTTGAATCAATAGAGATTACTGCAGTGCTTCCCTGCTCTTCCTCTCTCACCACCCTGTCCTCCTCATCCTCCCAGTTCCTCTCCTCTCCATGCTGTCTCTCCCGGTGGCTTCTGAGTGCCGTCAGCTTGCAGAAGCTCTGGCTGCAGTCATGGCACTGCTGTCGTTCAGCCACAGTCCCGCGGCGGCGGGAGTGTGAGCACTTGTGGGAGGACAGCATGCACAGGGTCTTGAGCGTCCGTCCACAGACATACTGGGACTGGCCAATGTGACTGCGATTGTGCATGATGAAGGCGTGGAGGAAGCGGTCGCCACAACCTGGGCACTGGAACTCCAGTTTGACCTTGTGGCCATGGGTGACCCCGTCCTCCCCCGCGATGCCAGTACAACAGTGTCCCGTCAGCTGCCAGGAGGAACTGAAGCAGCGCTGACACAGTCTGCAGCACCAACTGGAGTCTGACCCAGACATCCTCAGTCTTAACAGCAGACCAGCACCTCTCCTGTCTTTCCCTTCCTTCTCTGCTTCTTCCAGGGTGTCTGTTTCCTCAGGGAGTTGGTCATCTGGAGCTGAAGCTCAACCATGATTTAGTGGGATAGCAGGAGTGAAGGAAGAAAATGTGTTGAGAATCAAGGTTGAAAATAAGAGACTAATATATTGTATCGTGTTGTAAAATGATCAATACTACAATTCCGTTTCTGTGCAAGTGTTGGCTTGCAGGCTCCTAAACCCTTATTTGGACACACCTGTAGTGCCTTGTTCTACTGTGAAGTCCATGGAGAACAAGAGCACCTCCTCCCAGCTGCCCACTGCACTGAGGCTAGGGAACACGGTCACCACCGACAAATCCATGATTATCGAAAACTTCAACAAGCATTTCTCAACGGCTGGCCATGCCTTCCGCCTGGCTACTCCTACCTCGGCCAACAGCTCCGGCCCCCCCGCAGCTCCTCGCCCAAGCCTCTCCAGGTACTCCTTTACCCAAATCCAGATAGCAGATGTTCTGAAAGAGCTGCAAAACCTGGACCCGTATAAATCAGCTGGGCTTGACAATCTGGACCCTCTATTTCTGAAACTATCCGCCGCCATTGTCGCAACCCCTATTACCAGCCTGTTCAACCTCTCTTTCATATCGTCTGAGATCCCCAAGGATTGGAAAGCTGCCGCAGTCATCCCCCTCTTCAAAGGGGAGACACCCTGGACCCAAACTGTTACAGACCTATATCCATTCTGCCCTGCCTATCTAAGGTCTTCGAAAGCCAAGTCAACAAACAGGTCACTGACCATCTCGAATCCCACCGTACCTTCTCCGCTATGCAATCTGGTTTCGAGCCGGTCACGGGTGCACCTCAGCCACACTCAAGGTACTAAACGACATCATAACCGCCATCGATAAAAGACAGTACTGTGCAGCCGTCTTCATCGACCTTGCCAAGGCTTTCGACTCTGTCAATCACCATATTCTTATCGGCAGACTCAGTAGCCTCGGTTTTCGGATGACTGCCTTGCCTGGTTCACCAATTACTTTGCAGACAGAGTTCAGTGTGTCAAATCGGAGGGCATGTTGTCCGGTCCTCTGGCAGTCTCTATGGGGGTGCCACAGGGTTCAATTCTCGGGCCGACTCTTTTCTCTGTGTATATCAATGATGTTGCTCTTGCTGCGGGCGATTCCCTGATCCACCTCTACGCAGACGACACCATTCTATACACTTTCGGCCCGTCATTGGACACTGTGCTATCTAACCTCCAATCGAGCTTCAATGCCATACAACACTCCTTCCGTGGCCTCCAACTGCTCTTAAACGCTAGTAAAACCAAATGCATGCTTTTCAACCGATCGCTGCCTGCACCCGCTTGCCCGACTAGCATCACCACACTGGATGGTTCCGACCTTGAATATGTGGACACCTATAAGTACCTAGGTGTCTGGCTAGACTGCAAACTCTCCTTCCAGACCCATATCAAACATCTCCAATCGAAAATCAAATCAAGAGTCGGCTTTCTATTCCGCAACAAAGCCTCCTTCACTCACGCTGCCAAGCTTACCCTAGTAAAACTGACTATCCTACCGCTCCTCGACTTCGGCGATGTCATCTACAAAATTGCTTCCAACACTCTTCTCAGCAAACTGGATGCAGTTTATCACAGTGCCATCCGTTTTGTCACTAAAGCACCTTATACCACCCACCACTGCGACTTGTATGCTCTAGTCGGCTGGCCCTCGCTACATATTCGTCGCCAGACCCACTGGCTCCAGGTCATCTACAAGGCCATGCTAGGCAAAGCTCCGCCTTATCTCAGCTCACTGGTCACGATGGCAACACCCATCCGTAGCACGCGCTCCAGCAGGGGTATCTCATTGATCATCCCTAAAGCCAACACCTCATTCGGCCGGCCGCCTTTCGTTCCAGTACTCTGCTGCCTGTGACTGGAACGAATTGCAAAAATCGCTGAAGTTAGAGACTTTTATCTCCCTCACCAACTTCAAACATCAGCTATCTGAGCAGCAAACCGATCGCTGCAGCTGTACATAATCTATTGGTAAATAGCCCACCCATTTTCACCTACCTCATCCCCAGTTTTTATTTATTTACTTTTCTGCTCTTTTGCACACCAATATCTCTACCTGTACATGATCATCTGATCATTTATCACTCCAGTGTTAATCTGCAATATTGTAATTATTCGCCTACCTCCTCATGCCTTTTGCACACATTGTATATAGACTCCCCTTTTTTCTCTACTGTGTTATTGACTTGTTAATTGTTTACTCCATGTGTAACTCTGTGTTGTCTGTTCACACTGCTATGCTTTATCTTGGCCAGGTCGCAGTTGCAAATGAGAACCTGTTCTCAACTAGCCTACCTGGTTAAATAAAGGTGAAATAAAAATAAATAAATAAAA
>NC_088398.1:9297989-9333337 GCF_034236695.1 Oncorhynchus nerka | reverse complement strand
TATATATAGTGAGGGAATTAAGTATTTGATCCCCTGCTGATTTTGTACGATTGCCCACTGACAAAGAAATGATCAGTCTATAATTTTAATGGTAGGTTTATTTGAACAATGAGAGACAGAATAACAACAACAAAAATCCAGAAAAACACATGTCAATAATGTTATAAATTGATTTGCATTTTAATGAGGGAAATAAGTGTTTGACCCCCTCTCAATCAGAAAGATTTCTGGCCCCCAGGTGTCTTTTATACAGGTAACGAGCTGAGATTATGAGCACACTCTTAAAGGGAGTGCTTCTAATCTCAGTTTGTTACCTGTATAAAAGACACCTGTCCACAGAAGCAATCAATCAATCAGATTCCAAACTTGCCACCATGGCCAAGACCAAAGAGCTCTCTAAGGATGTCAGGGACAAGATTGTAGACCTACACAAGGATGGAATGGGCTACAAGACCATCGCCAAGCAGCTTGGTGAGAAGGTGACAACAGTTGGTGCCATTATTCTCAAATGGAAGAAACACAAAAGAACTGTCAATCTCCCTCGGCCTGAAGCTCCATGCAAGATCTCACCTCGTAGAGTTGCAATGATCATGAGAATGGTGATGAATCAGCCCAGAACTACACGGGAGGAACTTGTCAATGATCTCAAGGCAGCTGGGACCACAGTCTCCAAGAAAACAATTGGTAACACACTGCGCAGTGAAGGAGTGAAATCCTGCAGTACCCTCAAGTTACCCCTGCTCAAGAAAGCACATATACATGCTCATCTGATGTTTGCCACTGAACATCTGAATGATTCAGAGGACAACTGGGTGAAAGTGTTGTGGTCAGATGAGACCAAAATGGAGCTCTTTGGCATCAACTCAACTCGCCGTGTTTGGAGGAGGAGGAAAGCTGCCTATGACCCCAAGAACACCATCCCCACCGTCACACATAGAAGTGGAAACATTATGCTTTGGGGATGTTTTTCTCGTAGGGGACAAGACAACTTCACCGCATCAAAGGGACGATGGACGGGGCCATGTACCTCCTTCCCTCAACCAGGGCATTGAAAATGGGTCGTGAATGGATATTCCAGCATGACAATGACCCAAAACACACGGCCAAGGCAACAAAGGAGTGGCTCAAGAAGAAGCACATTAAGGTCCTGGAGTGGCCTAGCCAGTCTCCAGACCTTAATCCCATAGAAAATCTGTGGAGGGAGCTGAAGGTTTGAGTTGCCAAACGTCAGCCTCAAAACCTTAATGACTTAGAGAAGATCTGCAAAGAGGAGTGGGACAAAATCCCTCCTGAGATGTGTGCAAACCTGGTGGCCAACTACGAGAAATGTTTGACCTCTGTGATTGCCAATAAGGGTTTTGTACTAAGTCATGTTTTGCAGAGGGGTCAAATACTTATTTCCCTCATGAAAATGCAAATAAATGTATAAAATTTTTGACATGCGTTTTCTGTATTTTTTGTTGTTATTCTGTCTCTCACTGTTCAAATAAACCTACCATTAAAATTATAGACTGATAATTTCTTTGTCAGTGGGCAAACGTACAAAATCAGCAGGGGATCAAATACTTTTCCCCCTCACTGTATATATATATAAAAAATATATAACACGTTAATGCTTTCCTTTTGCGCCGGTCTTAGTTTTCATAATCAAATATAGAGAAACAGACAGACGCAGCACATATCGCACAAATATATGGGTATATTGTATCAGATATACAGTTCTAGACATGAAAATACACTGAAGGGGGACACATTAGAACAGTAGCGTCTCCATTGCCAGTATCAGCAGTTTCCGGTTTCTCGTTAGTCAGGGCAGGCAAGGGTTCAGGAGGGTTGCTATGGGCAGCAGATAAGGCTGACTGTTTCCTCATCATTGACTCCTCTACTGAAGGAAATTTTACTTCCCATGTCAGTCAGTCTCTTGCTCTGTGTTTTCACATAGGGAAGAGGTGAATTCTCATAAAAACTAGATTCAGGATGGAGTTTTTCTAGCCTCTGTGATACTAGTAACAATATGCTACTATTTCCAACATACATGAGTGACTTTCTTATGCTATTTTAATACTTACTGTCTTTATTTTTAGGCAGGCTCTCTGGCGGGACTGATGAGGAAAATTTAAATGTTCAACGTAGATCCTCCAATAGTAGCCCAGGCAAGAACGATCATCCAGCTTTTGTTCAAACTACGCGTCTCCTCTTCCACCACAATCTAGCCAAGTAACGGCCACTACCGTCTCCAGGTACCCTAACAAAAGAAACAGCACTTTGAGCCACATGATTCTACATCATAACATCGAAAACTGTCTTGGTTTATCGAACAGTCATGTTTTGAGTTTTGTTTGTTTGTTTTATATTTTGAGTTAACTTCCCTTTTGCACACAGAAATGTTAGTTAGTCATTTTGGGGCCCCTGGCAACAATGGCCAAGAGCACCGCTTCTATAGATTGGACAAGACAGGGATGGGGCTGTGCTACTGACTTGAAATCATAAATAAAAAATGTAACAACCATACCACTGGTACCACTACATATTGCATCTGTATTTTTCACACCAGATTTAGCAGCCTGTGCAACATTTTATCCCCATGCTGTCATTCAAAATGTCTTACCAAAAAACAGCCCACATGCATCTCACATACGGATGTAGTGTTGTTCTGTTGGGTTTGAATGTTCCAACTTGTGTCTTCCATGCCTTGAATCAAATTGATAGGTTGTAGGCACCACAACCCATAGAGGCTGTCTGACATCCAGATTATCTAATCAAAGTGAAAAGAACAAGCTACAGGAATTCCCAAATCAAATATATTCTTGTCACTGTAGGCAGCTAGCTACAATGCCTTCAGAAAGTATTTATACCCCTTGACTTTCACATTTTGTTTTATTACAGCCAGAATTCAAAATATATATTTTTCTCACCCTTCTACACACAATACCCCATAATGACAAAGTGAAAACATGTTAATTGAAAAAGTTTTCACATTGATTGAAAATGAAATATCTAATAATTTACATAAGTATTCACACGCCTGAGTCAATATATATAAGAATCACCTTTGGAAGCGATTACAGCTGTGAGTCTTTCTGGGTAAGTCTCTGAGACATGTGACAAACTAATTGTATGGAGGGCCAAGTGTCTGCTGGTTCACATTCTTTCCTTGATTGATGAATTAAGGTCACAGATTTGTAAGGACCTCCCCTCACCTGGTTGTCTAGGTCTTAATTGAAAGTAAAATACAAAAACCAGCAGGCACATGGACCTCCATGTGAATGAGCTTGACGCACCTGCTCGAAGAACTTTGCACAGCTGGATTGTACAATTATACAATATTGAAATCTCTGAGCAGTTTCCTTCCTCTCTGGCAACTGAGTTAGGAGGATGCCTGTATCTTTGTAGTGACTAGGTGTATTGATACACCATCCAGTGTACTTTTTTCTGAAAGAGCTGCAAAGTCTGGACCTCTACAAATCAGCTGGGCTACACAATCTGTACCCTATCTTTCTAAAATTATCCGCGCAATTGTTGCAACCCCTATTACTAGCCCGTTCAACCTCTTCCATAACGTCTGAGATCCCTAAAGATTGGAAAGCTGCTGTGGTCATCCCCCTCTTCAAAGAGGGAGACACAAGACCCAAAATGTTACCGACCTATATACACTGCTCAAAAAAATAAAGGGAACACTTAAACAACACAATGTAACTCCAAGTCAATCACACTTCTGTGAAATCAAACTGTCCACTTAGGAAGCAACACTGATTGACAATAAATTTAACATGCTGTTGTGCAAATGGAATAAACAACAGGTGGAAATTCTAGGCAATTAGCAAGACACCCCCAATAAAGGAGTGGTTCTGCAGGTGGCAACCACAGACCACTTCTCAGTTCCTATGCTTCCTGGCTGATGTTTTGGTCACTTTTGAATGCTGGCGGTGCTTTCACTCTAGTGGTAGCATGAGACGGAGTCTACAACCCACACAAGTGGCTCAGGTAGTGCAGCTCATCCAGGATGGACCATCAATGCGAGCTGTGGCAGTAAGGTTTGCTGTGTCTGTCAGCGTAGTGTCCAGAGCATAGAGGCGCAACCAGGAGACAGGCCAGTACATCAGGAGACGTAGAGGAGGCCGTAGGAGGGCAACAACCCAGCAGCAGGACCGCTACCTCCGCCTTTGTGCAAGGAGGAGCACTGCCAGAGCCCTGCAAAATGACCTCCAGCAGGCAACAAATGTGCATGTGTCTGCTCAAACGGTCAGAAACAGACTCCATGAGGGTGGTATGAGGGCCCGACATCAACAGGTGGGGGTTGTGCTTACAGCCCAACACCGTGCAGGACGTTTGGCATTTGCCAGAGAACACCAAGATTGGCAAATTCACCACTGGCGCCCTGTGCTCTTCACAGATGAAAGCAGGTTCACACTGAGCACGTGACAGAGTCTGGAGACACCGTGGAGAACGTTCTGCTGCCTGCAACATCCTCCAGCATGACCGGTTTGGCGGTGGGTCAGTCATGGTGTGGGGTGGCATTTCTTTGGGGGGCCGCACAGCCCTCCATGTGCTCGCCAGAGGTAGCCTGACTGCCATTAGGTACCGAGATGAGATCCTCAGAACCCTTGTGAGACCATATGCTGGTGCGGTTGGCCTTCGGTTCCTCCTAAGGCAAGACAATGCTAGACCTCATGTGATTGGAGTGTCAGCAGTCCCTGCAAGAGGAAGGCATTGATGCTATGGACTGGCCCGCCCGTTCCCCAGACCTGAATCCAATTGAGCACATCATGCCTCGCTCCATCCACCGACTGTCCAGGAGTTGGCGGATGCTTTAGTCCAGGTCTGGGAGGAGATCCCTCAGGAGACCATCCGCCACCTCATCAGGAGCATGCCCAGGCGTTGTAGGGAGGTCATACAGGCACGTGGAGGCCACACACACTACTGAGCCTCATTTTGACTTGTTTTAAGGACATTACATCAAAGTCGGATCAGCATGTAGTGTGGTTTTCCACTTTAATTTTGAGTGTCATTCCAAATCCAGACCTCCATGGGTTGATACATTTGATTTCCATTGATAATTTGTGTGATTTTGTTGTCAGCACATTCAACTATGTAAAGAAAAAAATATTTAATAAGACTATTTCATTCATTCAGATCTAGGGTGTTATTTTAGTGTTCCCTTTATTTTTTTGAGCAGCGTATATATCCTGCCCTGCCTTTCTAAAGTCATCAAAAGCCAAGTTAAACAAATCACTGACCATTTTGAATACCCCCCCGTACCTTCTCTGCTATGCAATCTGGTTTCTGAGCGGGTCATGGGTGCACCTCAGCCACACTGAAGGTCCTAAACGATATAACCACCATCGATAAAAGACAATACTGTCCAGCAGGCTTCATCAACCTGGCCAAGGCTTTCGACTCTGTCAATCACCGTCTTATCAGCAGACTAGCCACTTTAAACAATGCTACCTTATATAATGTTACTTACCCTACATTATTCATCTCATATGCATATGTATATACTGTACTCTAGATCATCGACTGCATTCTTATGTCACTAGCCACTTTAACTATGCCACTTTGTTTACTTTGTCTACATACTCATCTCATATGTATATACTGTACTCGATACCATCTACTGTATGCTGCTCTGTACCATCACTCATTCATATATCCTTATGTACATATTCCTTATCCCCTTACACGGTGTATAAGACAGTAGTTTTGGAATTGTTAGATTACTTGTTGGTTATCACTGCATTGTCGGAACTAGAAGCACAAGCATTTCGCTACACTCGCATTAACATCTGCTAACCATGTGTATGTGACAAATAAAATTTGATTTGATTTGGTTTCTCAAATGACTGGCTCGCCCACCAACCACTTCTCAGATAGTTCAGTGTGTCAAATCAGAGGGCCTGTTGTCCGGCTTCCTATTCTGCAACAAAGCATCCTTCACCTATGCTACCAAACATACCCTCGTAAAACTGACTATCCTACCAATCCTGGACTTCGGCGATGTCATTTACAAAATAGCCTCCAACACTCTACTCAGCAAACTGGATGTTGTCTATCACAGTGCCATCTGTTTTGTCACCAAAGCCCCATATACTACCCACCACTGCGACCTGTATGCTCTCGTTGGCTGGCCCTCGCTTCATATTCGTCGCCAAACCCACTAGCTCCAGGTCATCTACAAGTCCATGCTAGGTAACGCCTCGCCTTTTCTCAGCTCACTGGTCACCATAGCAGCACGTGCTCCAGAAGGTATAGATAGATCACTGGTCATCCCCAAAGCCATGTCCTCCTTTGGCCACCTAACCTTCCAGTTCTCTGCTGCCAATGACTGGAACGAATTGCAAGTCACTGAAGCTGGAGACTTATATTTCCCTCTCTAACTTTAAGCATCAGCTTACCGATCATTGCACCTGTACACAGCCCATCTGTAAATAGCCCACCCAACTACCTCATCCCCAAATTGTTATTTATCTTTTTGCTCCTTTGCACCAAAGTATCTCTACTTATATTCATCTTCTGCACTATCCATCACTCCAGTGTTTAATTGCTAAATAGTAATTATTTTGCCACTATGGCCTATTTATTGCCTTTCCTCCCCAATGTTACATTTGCACACACTGAATATATATTTTTCTATTGTGTTATTGACTGTACGTTAGTTTAACCCATGTGTAACTCTGTGTTGTACTGCTTTGCTTTATCTTGGCCAGGTCACAGTTGTAAATGAGAACTCGTTCTCAACTGGCCTACCTGGTTAAATAAAAGGTGAAATAAAATAAAAGTAATTAATAACTTCACCATGTTCAAAGGGATATTCAATGTCTGCGTTTTATTTTTTATACCCATATACCAATAGCTGCCCTTATTTGCTTAGCATTGGAAAATCTCCCTGGTCTTTGTGGTTGAATCGGTGTTTGTAATTCACATCTCGGCCGAGGCACCTTACAGATGACCTTAGTCATTCAAAAATTCAGTTAAACATTATTTCACAGAGCGAGTCCATGCAACTTATGTGACTTAAGCACATTTTAACTCTTGAACCTATTTAGGCTTTCCATAACTAGGTTGAATACTTGACTCAAGACATTTCAGCTTTTTATTTGTAATAATTTATATTAACATAATTACTTTGGCAGTACGGACTATTGTGCATAGTTCTGTAACACAATCTCAATTTAATCTATTTGAAATGTAGGCCATAACATAACAAAATGTGGAAAAAGTCAGGGGTGGGAATACTTTCTGAAGGCACTGTTGTGTAGCTGTCAACTAACGTTAGCTATAGCGAAATTCTGCAGGTAGGCCGACATGTTGGAAAACATGCTCTAGCTCGTTAGCCAGCTAAAGAAACATGCACGCAATAGCAAGATAGGTTAACCTAAGACTCGCAGTTACTCACCCACAAATGTGTTAGTGCAAACTTGTCCTCGAACCACCAGTTAGATAGCTGTCGACATGATGAAAGCTACTAGCTAGCTAATGTCAACATACCGTGTTTTAGTCCAAACCCGACAAATATCAATATTTATAAATAATGCATTGCACATAATATTGATGTTTTCGCCAACGTTCAGATACAGTGGTGTGTGCCATAATTTGAAATGTTAGCTTATTGTATTCGTGATTCAATTGTTTTTTTCCTCCTCACTCAACATCCGGTAGGCCGGAAATGGCGTCGCGGTGCCACCTCATCAAAGGTGGACAACCGGTGTAAAATAAAAAAAGTTTAACAAAAAAACCTAGTGCAGTGCGTATAAAATTCTCATGAGATAGCTAAATATTCTAAAGACAACAAACCCCTATTTTTGTGTGCTATTCACAAGTGACAAACTGTCTGAGCACTATCCCAAGCAATCAGTGAATATATGATCTGCATTTCCATCATGCACTCTTGGCAAGGGCTATAAAAGAGACCCTGACTTGTAAAACTAACCAAAATCTTAAACTGTCTCTTACCTTAACCCTACCTCTAACCGTAACACAATTTTAAGTATCTCTGAAAAAAAAAAATGTTTTGCAGGTCAGGAGTGTCCGTATAGCCTTTTCCAGCAATCACTTATGGCTGCAGCTATTGCTTTGGTCCCTGAAATACGAAAAACACACAGATTATTACACCTTAGTTGCTACAAAGGAAAGGGAGAGAGCGGAAACAAAACAATATTTTATTCCAAGACTACAGAAATGGCTAAAAAGAACCAACATGTTCTTGTGATATGGCCAATGCTGCTTATACCAAGTTTTCAGTAAAGTTACTGTAAAAACAAAAAAAAACAGCATTTTCAAAAGACAAACTTTCATACAATGTTTGTGGTTATATGAACCATACAGACTGATTTGATACTGCATATGTAACATTTTAAATAGAATTTGACAAACACACAATTGATAAAAAATAAAATACCTAGGCTACTGACAGATTAGTTGTATTTTGAGTAGTTAGATTAGAGTTAAACTGGTACCTTACAAAAAGGGCCCATACCCATAGAAGATGTTTGTCTGTTGCAAATGCAGAGGGTTCACATTGGGAATGCTTTTTGCACTGTTCATGTCTGTAGTACTGAGAGGGAAGAGGTTAATTGTTGGTATGACAGCTGACTTGGTTTGATGAAGGAGCTTTTATGCCGCATTCACGTGCAAGTCAGAACAAGGAAACACAGACATTTCCGATTTACTAACTGGTTGTTATACACGTGCCGTGTTCAACCAGTCAGCAAGTCGGAAATTTCAGAGTTTCTTAGTTCCGACTAGCACGAAAGCGCATCCTCAATCACAAAACAGTCATCGTCTGAAACCTCAGTCTTTACAGAAATGGCAGACAACCCGGTGCCCCTATCCGGGCCTACTGCCTTGTGGTCGTATACAGTTACATTCGCTGAAGTTTGAATGTTGAACGCCAGCTCCTTGTCACCATTCCTTCGAGGAAAGGAGTTTGGGCTGGTCCCCTCCTTCCCTTTTCTGTGACCATTGAGCTGTTTGCCAGACGTTAGACCCAGTTCATGCGCAAAAAAGGACGACGCCATTGTGCAACGGTGCCTCTCGAGCAGCTTGACAGTTTGGAAGGGCTCCTGACAAACTCTACACTTCAAGTATTTTGTTCCAGAAGTCCCTGGAACGGGCTGCTGTGAGACCATATGCATCCCTAGCTGCAGCTCCCCATTGAACGGGTCAGGACAGTGCAGACGCTGGACAACCTTCTGAGCCTTCCCCACAGGCTGTTTCCTGTTACTCAGCACTGTGGCAGTGGTAAATCTGGTTTCAGGAGTTGCCCGATATGAGCCACACTGGTGGTGGCCAGGCTGTGGTGACTTGTTGTTGCTGAGCAAGAGAACCCCGCACTGCAGGCAGCCATGGACTTTATTTCTTGCATGAGTGTTGTGGTGCCATACGAGTAAGTCTTTTGTTGCAAAGCCCAGTTCACAGTAGGCACACCTGTAGGGCTTTGTCCTTCCAAACTTGCGCAGGGTCTCCACCAACACCACTGGCTGGAATTGGTGCCAGAGGTCCGTTGTTGGGGCACTTGGACCAGGTGCAGGCTTTGTGGCTCGTGGCATAGTGGCCGATAGCATCGGAGTCAGTCCAGGTTTAGCCCAGCTTCCCTGCCCCGCCGTCAATACCAGCCTTGAAAGCTGCTCCTTGTACTCTCTCTCCCTCTGATATTGTTCCTTCTTTACAGTGCTATAATTAATTACAGTGTGGCCTGGTTCATGTAATCCGCTGTGGTCCATCATATCAACATACATGGAGAACTCTGTTCCACAGGAGCAGATGAAACCAGCCGCAGGACAAAAGTGGTCATGAAATGACGTTTGGTCTGGAAAGAACCTTTCACAACTAAAGCAAAAGGGGGGTCCACCATCGCCAAGCTCCCTTTCCCATTTCACATTGTTCCACTTTTGCATCTTGACCGGTCCTCGATGCGATGATTCATGTAGAATAGGGCCTCTCTGGAGTGTCTGAGGTAACGAAAGGATAATCGTTTAGAAAGCCTATTCAACTGTACTGATCACAAATTATATATCAACAGGGAAGTATTACATAAAAAAGCGGGGCACATAATTCAGCAACACAACATTAGGTAGCTGTAGGGCGTGCTAGCCTTTAGACTTAAATAACTAACTTGTTAGGTAGTGTGATATTGATCATTTCACTATGTAGCTAGCTAACACCGTGGTCGTAAATCACTATGAAACGTCGTCACCCCAAGCCCGGCGCTGGCCCACATTTGGGGGTCTTTGTTTCTTGGACCAACGGGTGTTCAAAAGCTTAAACCCAATTTTGCAAACTAAAGCTTAATAATACATAGATACAAGTAATTATATTTGTCATATATACCTATGTTGCTAGCTAGCTATCCAGCCTAGGAAATGTTTGTTCGTATAGCTAGCTAGCGTCAGCTATTCAGCCACAAAACATAGCTAGCCTAGCTAACGTTAGCAGCATTACCTTACACCGGCGAGTCAGTCAATGCTGTCCAAATTCGGACATTTGTAACTTTGCTATAATATTGCTACGTGGCTTTATTCATATTTCATAACCTTATCGGTTGAATTTTGGATCGCATCCGCGGCAGCGAGGTGGAAAATACAACTTACTTCGTTTCGTTGGCGGGTAAACTTCCCAATGCAATATAACACTGCCGCCTGTCGGGTTGGAGTATGCAAGTTGATTAGTTGAGTCAAAGATGAAGAGGCGAAGCGAGAGGGTTTACTCCGCCCAAAATCTGTCCACAGAACATTAATTATAAAGCAAGGGAGTTGTTTTTGTTTGGAGTCAATGAGTGTCGAATTTAGTCAATATAAAATTAATAGCTGTTTTGATACGTGAGGTTAACTTGATCTAATAGAAGTTTTGTAATGAAGTTATCCCTAGTGAAATTTGAGACTATGTATATTTATGAGGCCAGCATAGCATCTCAATCTCAATTGAAGACAGACGGTTGACGTCAACAGCCCTAATTGAATATTCAAAATTATATTAATGTGACGAGTTGAATCCACCAATCCAAAGAGAATAGACGGGAGCTTGACAGGCCGCTGTTCCACTCTGTGGACAACGAATCTCATTGTTAGGGCAGAGGCAAGCATCGTGTAATTATATCTAGTATCTCTGGTTAAATCTGGTAATGAGTGAATTAAGGGAAGAGGGGAGCTAGCCTATTACAAGCCTAGTTTCCATTCCGTTTTGCTACCCAGAATATAAATTCCTGAGATCAGGATGGTTTGTACGACGCTAGGAAGAAGGCAAATATTCAAATTATCAACATATTCATTATCAGACATGCATTCCTAAAAACAACTTTTAAGCCTAATGGTTAACCAGTCAGTCCCCCTGTGACCCATTTACATTTCACCAAATAGTAAAAGCCTTTAATATGGGAAGATTCTGTAAATAGTACATAGCCTTTACCGCTCGTCATTCGTGACACACAAAAACTGACATTAGCCCCCTAGAATCGACTGACGCACCGTTGCATTAATCTAAATTACATTTATTGTAATTTTAAATCCTCATCAAGTCAGTTTAAACTAGAGATGTTTTTTTTCTTCTTCACCGCATCCCCCAGGGTCGCACTTCCGCATCTGCAGTGAAAGAGCTTGAGTACCGTTTGTCAGACCATGAGACAACCCGAAAACAGGTCTTCTCACAAAAACTTCTGTGGAGTCTGAACTGTTTGACCGAAACAACTATTATGACCACTTTTTGGAAAGGGGATACTGTGACAAACACCACAAGTGTCGAGACTCTTCTGAAGTCGGTAATATGGTCGACGTGTACACTTTGTATGGTAGCGTTCGAACCGTTTGGGTGACAAACTAATAGGACCCCACTTAAGCAAAAAATACTTACGTTTTCATGTACCAAATACATTTAACATTCAATAGGTTTCCATTGCATTAACTTGTGTGGCATATTTTCTTTTATCGACATTTGGACATTTTACCAATACATTTGCTGTTTCCATCAGGCCTGTCATGAGTATATTTCAGCATCAGGTAATTCATACACATAAAATGGTTGGAAACCTGGTTAGTGACAACAATCAACTCAAATCTTTCATCTCTGAATGGGGCTTTATTAAAACAAGGAGCAACACACTACATGCTATTTCCTATACATTTCTGTTTTGGTGTAAGTGTTCAAATATATACACACAAGTATGTGGACAGCCCTTCAAATTAGTGGATTCGGCCACACCCGCTGCTGACAAGCGTATAAAACCAAGCACACAGCCATGCAATCTCCATAGACAAACACTGACAGTAGAATGGTCTTACTGAACAGCTCAGTGACTTTCAAAGTAGTACCGTCATAAGATGCCACCTTTCCAACAAGTCAGTTAGTCAAATGTCTGCCGTTAGAGCCGCCCTGGTCAACTGTAAGTGCTTTTATTGTGAAGTGAAAACATCTAGCTCACTGAACACAACCACCGAGTGCTGAAGCATGTAAAAATTGTCTGTCCTCGGGTTGCAACGCTCACTACCAAGCTTCTAGAGACAGTTTGGAACATCAGCACAAGAAAGGTTAGTCGGGAGCTTCATGAAATGGGTTTCCATGGCTGAGCAGCCGCACACAAGCCTAAGATCACCAGTCCAAAAGACGAATCGGGGGTTTGCTACGTGCCCCAATGCATAGTGCCAACTGTAAAGTTTCGTGGAGGAGGAATAATGGTCTGGGGCTGTTTTTCATGGTTGGGGTTAGGCCCCTTAGTTCCAGTGAAGGGAAATCGTAACGTTGCAGCATACAAAGACGTTCTAGACGATTCTGTGCTTTAACTTTGTGGCAACAGCTTGGGGAAGGCCCTTTCCTGTTTCAGCATAACAATTCCACTGTGCACAAAGCGAGGTCCATACAGAAATGGTTTGTCGACATCGGTGTAGAAGAACTTGACTGCACAGAGCCCTGACCTCAACCCCATCGATCACCTTCAGGATAAATGGGAACGCCGACTGCGAGCCAGGCCTCATCACCCAACATCAGTGCCTGACCTCACTAATGCTCGTGAGTGAATGGAAGCAAGTCCCCTCAGCAACGTTCCAACATCTACATGAAAGCCTTCCCAGAAGAGTGGATTCTGTTATAGCAGCAAAGGGGGGTGGGGACCAACTACATATTAATGCCCATGATTTGGGAATGAGGAGTTCGACGAGCAGGTGTGCACATACTTTGTAGTGTATATTCACTTACAAATTGTTCTCCCAAATGCACTGATAGCTACCACACTAAGATATAACCATCAATGTTTTTTCACAACCTAAAAGAGCACTCGAACAATAAGTGGTACATTTTAATAATGGCTGAGGAGTTAAAGGGATACTTCAGGATTTTGGCAATGAAGCCCTTCAATTTATTTCCCAGTCAGTCTGATTAACATGTTAATCAAGTTGCTAACTAGCATTAGCGCATGACGAAGTCTACGGTAACTCCCTCGAACTTCCTTCATAGTGGGGAAGTAGACAAAGGGCTTCATTGCCAAAATCCCAAAGTATCCCTTTAAGAAAAAGCTAAGAACATCATTGCATTTTACAGCACAATACAACAGTTTACAACTATTCCCATGAAAATAGGTTCAAGTGAGCAAGAAAAGTCTACTGAGATACAGTGAACATAGAATCAAAGTAGAATAGTACAATAATGATTATATATGGTGACACAAGACAATTAATCCCTCAAATCAATAACAGATCTTGCAAAAACATTTTGCTAAAATCATTGTTCATACATGTTCTGTTGGATTATGATTTTCAGAGTATTCACTCTCATTGTGTAACCTGCGCTGTGTCTCCAGACAAAATGCAATGGACCTTTCTGCGGTGGTCTTTCAGTGACCGTAGGCTGGGATAGAGGCGCTGGCAGATGAGGCAGCGAAATGAGTTGGTCTGGTCGTGTGTTTGCAGGTGTTTCTGGAGTCCCTCCACAGTGCCAAACCAGCGCACGCACACAGGGCAACGCATGGGCTTGAAGGCAGGCTTGCACATTCCATTTAGCTGGTGAAACTTGAGGCTGAGGCCATTGGGGAAGTCCATGCTGCATCGGGAACAGTGGTTTGCCTTCGCTGAAATAGCTCCTCTGTCACCTTTACACCGATTCCAGGAGAGGTGCTTTAGCAGCGCGCCGCGACTGCAAAAGGTGTTGCTGCATCGTATGCACACACAGCGCGGCTGTGGCTTCCTAGGCTTCCGCAGAGGTTGTTGATTTGGCTGAGGGCGCTGTGCTGGCAGAGAGTGTTGCAGAGGCGTATGTCGCTGCTTTGGCAGGGGCTGCCGACGTTGACGTGGCTGCTGTGGAAACCTCAGCAGTAGAGGTGGAGAGCGCTGCTGTTGCATTCCCCCATACATCTGGTGTCGAGGCTGCATGTGTACTTGTAGGTGGACTTCATAGTCTGCCCAGGAACTCAGTGTCTCACCGCATGTGGGGCAGGTATAGGCCTCCTGCGCATGCTTTTGCAAATGCTCTAGGAGGAGCCGTGGGGAAGTAAAGCCTGACCCACACTCACACGTCACTCTCCTGGGAAGAACATTGGGCAATGACATAATACCCCAATTTGCCCCATTATCCTCCAGATTTTTACTACTTTGTGCCACGAGACGTTGCGGTGCCTGGGCTGCTGATATGCCCTGTTGTAAAAGTCCATTATCATTCTTGGCCATGGTTCTACTTAACTGGCACTTCTTCCTATGAATCAGCATGTTATCTTTGCGGTTAAAGCTCCTCCCACAGACATAGCAATCGAATTGGAATTGACCCTTGTTGACTTTCTGTGCTACCGCCCGAAAAGTAGATTGTGGCAGAAATGACCTACTTCCACACAGCCTTTGATGCTTTTTTAATGTGCACCCTCGACTGTACGTTTTCTGACATCTATAGCAGGGAAAACGTCTAGCACCATCTTTTATGAAATAAGGCACACCATCCTTTGTGGACTTGACATGACCCTGAGAAATAGGTTCTTGTAGCATTAAATCATCGTCGTCTTCTGCATCTACTGCCTCAATCAGAACGTCAATCTCAGAATCATCTAAAGGCATTGTCCATTCTCCATCTTTACCTTCTTGTTTAAAACTACTTGCTGCGTTGTCCCCTTCACCATCTCCTTGCTGTAGTGTTGCAGATCCTGAATCAATTTCTCCTGGTGTTACACACTTGGCAACTTCGGGATAGAAGGATGAGAAGCTTTTAGGTGAACCGGACCAGAGCAAATCAGGAAACTGTGGATATGGCCTTGATTCTGCAGAAATCGCCTCCTCCTTTATCTGACGAGTGCTGTCAGTGCCCACACCAATGTTTTTGGAGATTAAAAGCCTCTGGTTGACGCCTGTGACAGGCTCCCTTGCTTTAATGTTTTCACCAAATGCAGTATTTTTGCACAGGGCAGAGTTGGAGGCATGCTGTAGAGGATGGGGTGGCCCCTGACACTTGTGCACATTGAGATTATACCTACGGGCATAGTTGTGCTTGCACACTTGACAAAAGTAAGGCGTCCTAGCTTTAACACTTTGGAAGCTTCTTTGCGGTTGTCGCTTCTTTTGCTTCTGGAATGATGCAGTCTTTTTGATAGAGTGGCATTTACTCCCCACTGAGGTAAGGTGGTGGGGAGCCAGGGGACAGATGTGGTTGTCTGGAAGCGGTGGTTTTCCAATCATCAGTTGTTTACAGTGACGACAACACTTCACTATCTCCTTCCTGTGTAAGGCATGATGCACTGTCAAGCTGTCCAAGTCCTGAAAAACACTTCGGCAGCGACCACATTGATATCTCCCCTGTGTGGACCTATTTCTAGAATCAATAAGCTTTTGGCGGGTCTCAAGAACTACTACAGGGCAGAAGGTCTGAGTCAAAGATATGATGCCAGATGGACGGGCTATTGTCTTTGCACCAGACTTTGTAAGCAGGTGTCTTAACTGGCCAATAGAGGGCCCTGGTGTGGATGCTGCTGTGTGTTTGGATTGTGACATTACCTCCACTGGTATAAGCTCTTTTTTGGGGACCACAAGTCTCTTGTGTCTTAATGGGTAGTGTTGAGCAGGTTGATAACGTTTCATGTAGGCATTTGCTATCATCTTCATTATTGTCTCATTCTTAGGTGCGCCGGCATCTTCTGAAGATGCACCGCTTGTAACGGGACAGTCTGCATCCTCAGGAGTCTCATCCTGGATGGATTGTGGCGAGGGTTCCTGTGCAGTAGAGCTGTTCTCAGGTTGGTCAAGCCCATCAGGCTGTAATTCCTGCTCACTTGCACCTGGAGGGAGGTTGTTCAGCTCTGGAGGTCTGGTTAGGGCAATAAACCCCTTATTTGTATAGACTTCAGGAACAGTGGATGTGCTATTAAGCTGTGGGAGAATTGAACTACGAATGACAGGAGATAGGGGTGAGGGATGAGAGGGGGGACCGAGGCCCAAAATGGTTTGGCTAAGGGTTAGCTGAGGGGAGACTGGTTGGACAGGTTCAACCAGACTGCATTCTTCTTGGCCCGAATATCTGGCATCAGTCGTCTGGGTCTGCTGCTGGGGGGTTGAGACATGAGATCTTTTATGCTCCAGCATTTCATTAAAGTTCTGAAACTCATCCCCACAATCACAGATAAAAAGAGAGGGAGCCGGGGTCTCAGGTAGTGCTTTGCAGCAGTGCTGGTCTTGGAGGTCCTTATTTAAAAACACTTCACCACAGTGAGTGCAGAGAGGCTGCTTCTCAGATTGTGGTGGTTGCTTGTCATATTGAACTGCATGAGAAGCTTGGTGCACCAACAAGGATGCCAATCCAGTAAAGGTGGCTGAACAAGCCACACAACGATACATTTTAGGGGATGAGGTGCTTCCCTGAAGGCCAAGCATTGTGGTACAAGACAGTCACAGTACAAAGGGGGGCTCAGGTGTCCTCAACTGGCTGATCTTGGGTTGTCAGTTTCCTGAAAAATAAAGAGAACACATTTGTCAGGAATATAAGTATCTCCTCAAACAATTTGTAAAATGTGTGAATCTCAATTCAATCCAAGCAAAATAAAGTTTACAGATACACACACTGTATGTACAGTGGGGCAAAAAAGTATTTAGTCAGCCACCAATTGTGCAAGTTCTCCCACTTAAAAAGATGAGGCCTGTAATTTTCATCATAGGTACACTTCAACTATGACATACAAATTAGAAAAAAAATCCAGAAAATCACATTGTAGGATTTTTAAAGGAATTTATTTGCAAATTATGGTGGAAAATAAGTATTTGGTCACCTACAAACAAGCAAGATTTCTGGCTCTCACAGACCTGTAACTTCTTCTTTAAGAGGCTCCTCTGTGCTCCACTCGTTACCTGTATTAATGACACCTGTTTGAACTTGTTATCAGTATAAAAGACACCTGTCCACAACCTCAAACAGTCACACTCCAAACTCCACTATGGCCAAGACCAAAGAGCTGTCAAAGGACAGCAGAAACAAAATTGTAGACCTGCACCAGGCTGGGAAGACTGAATCTGCAATCGGTAAGCAGCTTGGTTTGAAGAAATCAACTGTGGGAGCAATTATTAGGAAATGGAAGACATACAAGACCACTGATAATCTCCCTCGATCTGGGGCTCCACGCAAGATCTCACCCCGTGGGGTCAAAATGATCACAAGAACGGTGAGCAAAAAATCCCAGGACCACACGGGGGGACCTAGTGAATGACCTGCAGAGAGGTGGGACCAAAGTAACAAAGCCTACCATCAGCAAGGGCATTGAAAATGAAACGTGGCTGGGTCTTTCAGCATGACAATGATCCCAAACACACCGCACGGGCAACGAAGGAGTGGCTTCGTAAGAAGCATTTCAAGGTCCTGGAGTTGCCTAGCCAGTCTCCAGATCTCAACCCCATAGAAAATCTTTGGAGGGAGTTGAAAGTCCGTGTTGCCCAGCAATATCCCCAAAACATCACTGCTCTAGAGGAGATCTGCATGGAGGAATGGGCCAAAATACCAGCAACAGTGTGTGAAACCTTGAAGACTTACAGAAAACGTTTGACCTCTGTCATTGCCAACAAAGGGTATATAACAAAGTATTGAGATAAACTTTTGTTAGTGACCAAATACTTATTTTCCACCATAATTTACAAATAAATTCATTAAAAATCCTACAATGTGATTTTCTGGAATTTTTTTCTAATTTTGTCTGTCATAGTTGAAGTGTACCTATGATGAAAATTACAGGCCTCATCTTTTTAAGTGGGAGAACTTGCACAATTGGTGGCTGACTAAATACTTTTTTGCCCCACTGTATGTATGCGTGTGTATATATCTATATAACTTAATTTCTGAAACTATTTACCAAATTACATAGGCTCCTTCACAATCTCAGCAATGATTATATAATATACACCATAACACTTCAGCTACACTGATGTCATGAGGATACCTGGGCCACCTATTGAGATGAGCCGTTTGTTCAGTAAATCAGGTAACAAATTAGGTGAAAAGGAGACTGGAATGCACCTTTAAGTTAATAGATATGATTCATGTATAAAGACTGGATCAGTGGCGCAGAACACACCCATGCGAGGCTCGCCTACAAAAAGGTTTACAATTACAGGAAAATAACTATAAAACTCAAATTCTCTCAGCCTCAAGGCAAAATGTGTAGAATAGCATGAGAAGCTATAAAACTGCAAAACACATTCTCTGCTCCATGGAAAAAGTGTAGAATTGTGCTCTTCATGGATGAAACCCGGTTTTAACTGTACCGGGCTGGTGTAATGTGGGCGAGCGGTTTGCTGATGTCAATGTTGTGAACAGAGTGACTCATGGTAGCGGTGGGGTTATCATATGGGAAGGATTAGGCTACGGACAACGAACACAATTGCATTTTATCGATGGTAATTTGAATGCACAGAGATATCGTTATAAGCAGGTTTAAAGTACTTAAGTAAAAACATTTTAAAGTACTCCATTAGTTGTTGGGGTATCTGTACTTTAATTTTTTTAAATTACTTTTAAGTCACTATACTCCTAAAGAGAATAATGTACTTTTTACTCCATACATTTTCCGTAACACCCAAAAGTACACATTACATTTTTAATGCTGAGCAGGACAGAAAATGGTTCAATTGACACATTATCAAGATAACATCCACAAATGCTTTGTTTATAAATGTCTGAGTGTTGGAGTGTGCCCCTGGCTGTCCGTAAAAAAAGAAGACAACTGTGCGTCTGGTTTACGTAATACCTGGACAAAAGGAATACTTATGTGAGAATGCTATTCATTGACTAAAGCTCAGCGTCCAACACCATAGTACACTCAAAGCTCCTCACTAAGCTAAGGACCCTGGGACAAAACACCTTCCTCTGCAACTGGATCCTGGACTTACTGACGGGCCACCCCCAGGTGGTGAGGGTAGGTAGCAACACATCTGCCACGCTGATCCTCAACACTGGAGCTCCCCAGGGGTGCGTGCTCAGTCCCCTACCTGTACTCCCTGTTCACCCACGACTGCATGGACAGGCATGACTCCAACACCATCATTAAGTTTGCAGACGATAACAGTGGTAGGCCTGATCCCCGACAATGATGAGACAGCCTATAGGGAGGTCAGAGACCTGGCCGGGTGGTGCCAGAATAACAACCTATCCCTCAACGTGACTAAGGAGATTGTGGACTACAGGAAAAGGATGACTGAGCACACCCCCATTCTAATCGACGGGGCTGTCGTGGAGCAGGTTGAGAGCTTCAAGTTCCTTGTTGTCCACATCAACAACAAACTAGAATGGTCCAAACACACCAAGACAGTCGTGAAGAGTGCACAACAAAATCTATTCCCCCTCAGGAGACTGAAAAGATTTGGCATGTGTCCTGAGATCCTCGAAAGGCTCTACAGCTGTAACATCGAGAGCATCAGGCCTGACTGGTTGCATCACTGTCTGGTACGGTAACTGCTTGGCCTCTGACCGCAAGGCACGACAGAGGGTAGTGCGTACGGCCCAGTACATCACTGGGGCTAAGCTGCCTGCCATCCAGGACCTCTACACCAGGCGATGTCAGAGGAAGGCCCTAAAAATTGTCCAAGACCCCAGCCACAGACTGTTCTCTCTACTACCACATGGCAAGCAGTACCGGAGTGCCAAGTCTAGGACAAAAAGGTGTCTCAAAAGTTTTTTACCCCCAAGCCATAAGACTCCTGAACAGGTGATCAAATGGCTACACGGACTCGTTACTTTTATAGCCTCGTTACTGTATATAGCCTGTCTTTTTACTGTTGTTTTATTTCTTTACCTACCCATTGTTCACCTAATACCTGTTTTGCACTATTGGTTAGAGCCTGTAAATAAGCATTTCCTTGTAAGGTCTACACCTGTTGTTTTCGGCGCACGTGACAAATAAACTTTGATTTGATTTCACACACTCAACACAAGTATTTGTGTTGCTAAAAGAGAGAACGACACAGAAGGAGACACACCCAGTGAGACACAGAGAGAGAGCGAGACACACACACAGAGAGACAGAGCGAAAGAGACAGAGTCAGAGAGACATACAGAGAGACAAGGAGAGACACTCAGACAGGGACCGCCATAGTTGTGATTTTTCCTGTAAAGGGAATATAATATAATTGACTATTAGCATTTAAATGAATGAGGGAACAATCTTGCATATTTTTATTTAAAAAATTTATGAAATCATTCAACATTTAACAAGGTAAAAACAAACACAAATATTTTAGTGTGAATGTTTGGTTTATATTTCTCACCCTGCACTAAATAATAATAAATATGATGTTCTGGGCATATGCCCAGTTTAATTTCCATGTTTTACAGTGCAGTTCAGGATATGACAGAATCACTCAAAACGTTTCAGAGGACCCCGGCCACAGACTGTTCTCTCTACTACCACATGGCAAGCAGTACCGGAGTGCCAAGTCTAGGACAAAAAGGCTTCTCAACAGTTAACCCCCAAGCCATAAGACTCCTGAACAGGTAATCAAATGGCTACCCGGGCATTGTGTGCCCCCCCAACCCCTCTTTTTACACTGCTGGTAATCTCTGTTTATGATATGCATCGTCACTTTTACTATACACTCATGCACATATTACCTCCAATTGAGCCGACCAACCAGTGCTCCCCACATTGGCTAACCGGGCTATCTGCATAGTGTCCCATCCGCCAACCCCTCTTTTACACTACTCTCTGTTCATCATATGCATAGTCACTTTAACCATATCTACATGTACATACTAACGCAATCAGCCTGACAAACCGGTGTCTGTATGTAGCCTCGCTACTGTATATAGTCTTATTTCTTTACCTACCTATTATTCACCTAATACCTTTTTTGCACTATTGGTTAGAGCCTGTAAATAAGCATTTCCCTGTAAGGTCTACTACACATGTTGTATTCAGCGCACGTGACAAAACATTGATTTGATATGAGGAATTTCTAAAATATTTATACCTTTACTTTTGATACTTAAGTATATTTAAAACCAAATAGTTTCAAACTTTAACTTGAGTCCTTTTCTATGACAGTATCTTTACTTTTACACAAGTATGACAATTGGATACTTTTTCCACCACTGTTTACGAGATCCTGAGGCCCATTGTTGTGCCATTAATCCGCCTCAAGTTTCTGCATGATAAAGCACGGCCCCATGGCGCAGGGATCTGTACACAATTCTTGGAAGCTGAAAATGTCCCAGTTCTTCCATGGCTTACATACTGATAAATTAAATGGCAAGTTAAGCCCGGTAATTTTGGTAATTTTGCTTAAATGCATAAAAGAAAAGTTAGCTTATAACAGTGAACCTTTTTTGTGGGATACACAAGGTGCCAAATCATATGTGAGGAATTCAACAGATGCACAATCATCTGGCCAAGTGAATAAAGTTCCCTCGACGCTCACAACAAGCAAACTCTGACAAAAGTCCCTCCACTTCTATTCAAGGTGAAAATGACGAATCAGACACCTTATCGATAGCAACAGCTCATGGTCCTCCTGGAATCAGAAATGTATTTGACTCAATGGAGGAACGTAGTCAGAGAAATGCTGATGAATGTCTTGCTCGAGCTATGTTTGCAACTGGTTCCCCTCTGATGCTCACAGGCAATGTGTATTAGAAGAGATGTCTGAATGTTCTTCGCCCAGCATACACCCCTCCAACCAGACATGCTTTATCTACTAATTTTCTAGATGCAGAGTTCAAGTGAAGGTCATACAAATCATAGAGAAAGCAGACTATTGCAATCATCTCTGATGGGTGGTCGAATGTTCATGGGCAAGGAATAATTAATTACACCAGCTCCACCCCTCAACCAGTATTCTACAAAAGCACAGACACAAGGGACAACTGACACACTGGTCTCTATGATGCAGATGAGCTGAAGGCAGTCATCACTCACCTTGGACGACAGAAGGTATTTGCACTGGTGACAGACAATGCAGCAAACATGAAGGCTGCTTGGTCTAAAGTGGAGGAGTCCTACCCCCACATCATACCAATTGGCTGCGATGCTCATGGATTGAATCTGCTCCTCAAGGACATCATGGCACTGAAAACAATGGATACACTCTACAAGAGAGCCAAGGAAATGGTTAGGTATGTTAAGGGTCATCAAGTTATAGCAGCAATAAACCTCACCAAGCAAAGTGAGAAGAATAAGAGCACCACATTGAAGCTGCCCAGCAAAACCCGTTGGGGTGGTGTTGTCATCATGTTTGACAGTCTCTTGGAGGGGAAGGTGTCTCCAAGAAATGGCCACCTCAGTCTGCCGATATGGACAGCCCCATCAAGAAGATCCTCCTGGAGGATGTATTTTGGGAGAGTGGTAAGCAGCCTGAAACCTATAGCAGTAGCCATTGCACGGATTGAGGGAGACGATACCATCCTGTCTGATGTTCAGACTCTGCTTGCAGATGTAAGAGAATAAATCCGTACTGCCCTGCCCACTTCACTGTTGCTCCAAGCAGAGGAAACCGCAGTTCTGAAATGCATCAAAAAGCGTGGAGACTTTTGCCTTAACTTCTTTGGGATAGGGGGTAATTTGACGTCCGGATGAAAAGCGTGCCCAAAGTAAACTGCCTGTTACTCAGGCACAGAAGCAAGGATATGCATATAATTGGTAGATTTGGATAAACACTCTAAAGTTTCTAAAACTGTGAAAATAATGTCTGTGAGTATAACAGAACTGAAATGGCAGGCGAAACCCTGAGGACAAACCACCCCCCCAAAAATTCATCCTACCACTGATTTCAATGGCTGGCACTTTTATAACAGGGCAAAAATTGTGCCCGGTTGCAGTTCCTAGGGCTTCCACTAGATGTCAGTCTTTAAAAAGAGTTTCAGGCTGGTTTTTGGAAAAATTAGCCAGAAATTGTAGTTTTTCTAGGTGGCTCCCATTTTGGCTGTAGTGTTTCTAAGCGCGTTCTTTGGTATTTTTCTCAGGTAAAGACAATAACTATTCTCCGTCTTAAATTGTATTTTTTATTTGCGTATTAGGGTACCTAAGGTTTGATTATTAACATTGATTGACTTGTTTGGATAAGTTTATTGGTAACATTTGGGATTCATTTTGAAGGAAGGAAACCGAGTGGATTATTGACTGAAGTGCGCCAGCTAAACTGAGTTTTTATGGATATAAAGAAGGAGTTTATCGAAGAACAGGACCATTTGTAATGTAACTGGGAGCTTTTGGAGTGCCAACAGAAGATCTTCAAAAGTAAGGCATATATTATATAGCTATTTCTGACTTTCGTGTCACAACTCCCTGGTTGAAAATGATTTGTTATGCATTTGTGTGCTGGGCGCTGTCCTCAGATAATCGCATGGTTTGCTTTCGCTGTAAGGCCTTTTTGAAATCTGACACGGCGCCTGGATTAAGCCCCAAGTATGCTGGCAAGAGCATCCTGTCTGGTGCAGAGATCAACTAGGCCTATGGTGTCATCACTACTGTGTTTCATCACCTTGGCCTGGATGAGGGCACGGTTCTTGGCAGTCTGGCAAAGTACACTTCTAAGCAAGGGCTTTGGGATGGAGATGCAATATGGCAGTCGTGCCAACATATCTCATCAGCCACCTGGTGGAAGGGGCTTTGTGGATCTGAGGCTCTTTCCCCCGTTGCCTCCATCACCCCCCAAATCCCACCAACATCAGCCGCCTCAGAGCACAACTGGTCTTGTTTGGGAACAGACAAAAGCAGGCAACAGGCTGACCAATACAAGGGTTGAAAACATTGGTGGACACCCGGGCAAATTAAAGGCTTTTTGAGCATGACAACGAGCCATCCTCAACAAGGTTGGAAAGTGACAGTGTGGATGAGGCCTCAGAGTCTGATGTTCAAGAGGTGGACATTGAGGAGGTCCAGGGAGAAGACATGGAAGCCTGAGAGGAAGACAACTAAAGCTTTAGTTTCTAGACTATCATTTTACAGATGTATGTTGAAAACGTTTTTGGAAGATGCGATGATCATTCAAAATTCCCTTTTGTTGTTCAGTGAAATCTTCCCATGTGAAGAGTTAATTAATTAAAGTTCAATTCGTAACAATTGTTGCTTTTTTTTCTATTGGAAGGATTTAATCATTTGCAATTATGTCTACTTATGGTAAACGGTTTGTTTCCTTCTCCATATGATATGGTAAATATATCTAATGCAAAAAAACATCTACATTTAAACAGTATTAATATTAATTTGCATATTTCTGTTAATTCCCATATATTCCCACATTAAGTTTCCACCTCTGAATATTCCCCAAAATGTGCAACCCCACATACTGACCAGACATGTCACGCATTGAGCAAGTTTGGGATGTCCTGGATCGACTTTGCACAACAGCATGTTCCAGTTGCCACCAATAATCAGCATTTCGCACAGCCATTGAAGAGGGACAGCATTCCACAATCAACAGCTTAATCAACTCTAAGCCAAAGAGATGTGTCTCGCTGCATAAGGCAAATGGTGGTCACAGACACTGACTGGTTTTCTGATCCATGGCCTACTTAAAAAAAAGAAAAAGTTACGTGACTAACCAATGCATATCTATATTCCCAGTCATGTGAAATCCGTAGATTAGGGCGGCAGGGTCTAATGAATTTATTTCAATTGACTGATCCTTTTATATACGGCGACCCAGTCAAATCTTTGAAATTGTTGCATGTTGCGCTTATATTTTTGTTCAGTGTACATCTCACTCTTTCTACAGTTCCACTGGATGATGTAAATATTGTTTATTGAAATGTTAACTATCAACGGTTGGTGACTTGTGTCATGTGATATAGGTGGCTTATTGTTAACAGTTTCCTATATACTATTGGCTGCCTAGTGATTGCAACATTATAACTCTCCAATGTGTATAGTTGGCAATGTTTCATTTCCAAGTGCTACTGAAAAAGCTTAAGTGAAATGCACTAACTGCGCGTGATACACGTCATTACTCTACTGTAGTCTATCAATAAATTCAAAATCTTTATACCATACATAACCCCGAGGGTGGCATATGCGAGGTGGTCACTGGACAAGCTAGCTATGAGTTGAACATATTTGGCTGAAAAACTAGTAGCCAGTTGTTTCCCATGGTGGAAACCAGAGGCTGGTTGGAGAAGCTTTAGGAGGACAGGCTCATTGTATTGGCTGGAATGGAATTAATGTAACAGTTTCAAACATCAAACATATGGAAACCGCATGTTTGACTACGTTCCATTAGTTAATTCCACCCAATACAATGGGCCTGTTCTCCTATAGCTCCTCCCACCAGCCAACACTGGTGGAAACGCATCTAACCCGCTGGCTCCTGAAACCCCTGTCCCCATGAGCTCCCGAGTCTAGCTAACGTTAGCTAACTGGCATCGCAAATTAGCACCTCGCTAGCTAACTGAGCTGATTTTAGAAGAAAACAGATGATCGGCTCTGCCGCAGGAGCATGCTTTTGCGGCACAGTTGATAGCGCGCTGGACTTTGGGCTATAAGGTTGAGACCTGCTCCCTTCTGTTTCATTACATTGGTGTCAGAAGTGGGATCGCAGTCTCCCTTGGAGGCATGGGTAATGTAATGAAAAGCAGGGAGCAGGTCTCAACCTTCTAGCCCAGCGCGCTATCGACTGTGCTGCAAAAGCAGGCTCGTGCAGCAGAGCCGATTTCCGCTCTTATAAACCCAGGGTCATTACAATATGAATCAAACTGTAGCTAGCTAGCATGCCCTCCACGTTATTGGGGCGTGGGAAGGTCAGATTCATATTTACATTTTATGTTAACATTCATTGAAATTGGTGGTTACTACTGGTTTCAGATCCACCATGTTTTCTGTTTTGGTAGGAGGTCAGAGTGATGTCGATACTCATATTCATGAAATTGCCTAGCCCATCTGCAGTAACGCACCCCCACATCCCATTGGTTCCTGCATTTGAGAAAGACATCTTCATGCTTGTGTGACACTTGAATGTGGCTAAAAAAAGGAAATAAAAACTCTTATAATACTTTTCACTCCAGACTGCTATGTACCGGAGTCCTCCTTACTAGCTGCCCTCACCGTGGTTAAAAACATAACTGTTCCCCCCCGGTCGTGTGGTAGGTGTACCGGAGTCTGCTATGTACCGGAGACCTAACTAGCTAAGTGTCCTTTGCTCCCGCGTGCCAAATACACGCCCTCGTTGTAGTTAACGTATCTGAAAAAAAAATAGTGCCCGACAGGCGGGGTAGAAGGACACCGACTACAGTTGTAGCTAGCCGTTGGCTATTGCTATTGTGCATTATGACCACCTACTGTACAGGAGCGGCCCTCTTTCCCACCCGTCCTAGTTTAAAATGTTCCCAATAGTAGTATAAAGAGGAATTTCTGCAGATACAGGAATGCCCACATGCAGGAACTCCCCGAATTGCGCAGCCTTTTGTGGACATTTCGCTAACGTTCCTGGCCACTTAGCTTTCATTTAACATGAATGGGGCTCTTGTTTTTATCGCCCCCAAAGTGCTATGTGGATTTCAGGTGATACGGGGTTAGACGGTATATGCTATATGGCGCAATGGTGTAGGGCAAACATCATTATTTTAGGATATTTATGCAAAAGTCAAGAAAAACGCTGGGCCCTGAAAGAAAGAAATGTATGCATCTGATTTACTGCACATCAACACAATCTAGTAAAATCTATCGACTTCCCCAAAATGACGAACTTTGTACCTGACAAGAACGCGCTAATATAAGAAAAAAAGCATGCATGATTGCAATGACATTTGTTTGTGTAGCAAAACCGCACTTCACGCCATATTGGTGGGGTATCTATAGCTTTATAATAATCCATCAAATGTCTAAATTCGCAAATTAGCTAAGTGTTTTGAAAAGTGCATATAGTACAGAACAATGAAACTAAGCAGGTATATCGTTAGTTTAGAAATGCCACGAGCTTTTGGTAGCGCAATTCAATTCGACGATGGCAGACGTAAACGTTAGCTAGCTAATGTTAGCCACACAATCAACCATTGCATTGGCTAACTAGCTGCAGAAATGAGTGACCTAACTACTGTTTTTAAACTACAGCTAGCTAACAAAAACATATGTATGTGCCGTGTGTAGTTAAAAAAAAATACCTAGCAAAAAAAACAAACACGCATTGATGATGTCCAAGAAAACGTTAGTGTAGTGAACAAAAGCCAGCTAGCTTGCCAACTAGCTAGCCTTGCTAACAACACACCATAATGTGATTAGATAACGTTAATGTTACCCGACATCTTTCAATACAATTCTTCCAGATGATTGTGAAAGTTTCGCTTATTACGCATAACAGGTCAAATTAACATATTGACAAGATGTGGGAAAATGCCAACGTCAGAAACACCGATTTAGGTATGCCATTCTGAAATGTCCTCGTCGTTCAATGACAAAGACAATATATTTAGTAAACTTACCATCAGTAATTTAATTTATTACAGTATGTTGTATCATCCACGGCTACTTTCGTTCAATACCGATTAATTTGCATATTTTAGAAATATTATTTGCAGCCACGCTGCTGTTCAGGTCGTGTATTCGGTTGATGTGTGCTGCTGCACAGCTGTAGCAAAAATGGGTGCGTTCCAGGTGGTCTTCATCACCAGTCTCGCGCACTTGTATCGTCTTTGTGGCTCATGGACTTGTCAAATCTGATCATCTGCGCAGCGTGGCTACATTATAAACGGACTGGAACGTAACCAGTCGCTCTGGGGGAGTTTTTTCTAAATCCTCCCAACGAACTGGAGAGCAGACTGCAGAAATCTTAGAACATTCTGCCAACTTTCGACTCGGAGTCAGAGGGATAAACCCAAACTCATAATGGCATACTGACGATAACTGTAAATAATTATTCAGGTCAAAAACGTCGTTTAATGTAAGTTTCTATATTATAACTTTATTCTCTAGCCTACTTTTTGTACTTCAATTTGATGGCGACTCACTGCATTGACAAATGTAATCCCTGCACATACCATTGAAACTGTGGCGCTTTATATTTACTATTGAGATATGTTTTTACTGCCATTTAAAATAGACAAAAATGTTAATGATATTGTTCTCTGCTCAGTGTAGGTCTGAATGGTTATGGCTAAAGATTGCCAACACATTGGAAGTTGTATCCCACCTGTTAAGCAAAGGGGTCTTCTTTTATGATTTACTCTCCAGTCAGAATACATGTATACAATACAGGAATACAGTACCAGTCAAAAGTTCAGACACACCTACTCATTCAAGAGTTTTTCTTTATTTTATACATTGTAGATTAATAGTGAAGACGTCAAAACTATGAAATAACCGATATGGAATCACGTAGTAACCAAATCATGTAGTAAACAACTCAAAATATATTTTATATTTGAGATTCTTCAAAGTAGCCACCTTTTGCCTAGATGACAGCTTTGCATACGCTTGGCATTCTCCTAACCAGCTTCAATTAACAGGTGTGCCTTGTTAAAAGTTAATAGTTAATTTGTGGAATTTCTTGACCAAGTCCATATTATGGCAAGAACAGCTCAAATAAGCAAAGAGAAACGACAGTCCATCAATAATTTAACACGTGAAGGTCAGTCAATCTGGAAAATGGAAAATACTTTGAAAGTTTCTTCAAGTGCAGTTGCAAAAACCATCAAGCGCTATGATGAAACTGGCTCTCATGAGGACCGCCACAGGAAAGGAAGACCCAGAGTTACCTCTGCCGCAGAGGATAAATTCATTAGAGTTACCAGCCTCAGATTGCAGCCCAAACAAATGCTTCACAGAGTTCAAGTAACATACACATCTCAACATCAACTGTTCAGAGGAGACTACGTGAATCAGGCTTTCATGGTCAAATTGCTGCAAAGAAACCACATCTAAAGGACACCAATAAGTAGAGACTTGCTTGGGCCAAGAAACAAAAGCTATGGACAATAGACCGTTGGAAATCTGTCCTTCGGTCGATGAGTCCTTTTTTGAGATTTTTGTTTCCAACCACCGTGTCTTTGTGAGATGCAGAGGAGGTGAACGGATGATCTCCTCGTGTGGTTCCCAACGTGAAGCATGGAGGAGGTGTGATGGTGCTTGCTGGTCAGTGATTTATTTAGAATTCAAGGCACACTTAACCAGCTTGGCTACCACAGCATTCTGCAGCGATACGCCATCCCATCTGGTTTGCACTTAGTAGCACTATCATTTGTTTTTCAACAGGACAATGACTCAAAACAGGCTGTGTAAGGGCTATTTGACCAAGAAGGAGAGTGATGGATTTGTTGAACACTTTTTGGGTTACTACATGATTCCATATATTATTTCATAGTTTTGATGTCTTCACTATTATTTTACAATGTAGAAAATAGTAAAAATAAAGAAAAACTCTGGAATGAGTAGATGTCCAAACTTTTGACTGATACTGTATGTAGATAAATACTGAACAAAAATACAAAATGCAACATGCAACAATTTTACAGAGTTACAGTTCATATAAGGAAATCAGTCAATTGAAATAAATAAATTAGACCCTAACCTATAGATTTCACATGACTGGGCTGGGACACTGGATGTGAAGGTCCTGGGTGGATGTGGAGATCCAAATTGTCTATAATGATGTTGGAGGCAGTTTATGGTAGAGAAATTAACATTCAATTCTCTCTGGTGGACATTCCTGCAGTCAGCAGGCCAATTGCACACTCCCTCAAAACTTGAGACATATTTGGCATTGTGTTGTGTGACACAACTGCACATTTTAGAGAGTGGCCTTTTATTTTCCCCAGCACAAGGGGCACCTGTGTAATGATTATGCTATTTAATCAGCTTCTTGATATGCCACACCTGTCAGATGGATGGATTATCTTGGCAAAGGAGAAATGCTCACTAACAGGGTTGTATACTAATTTGTACACAACATGAGAGAAATAACATTTCTGGGATCATTTTTGCAGCTCATGAAACACGGGACCAACATTTCACATGTTGCTTTTATATTTTTTTGTTCAGTGTAAGTTACATGAACTCACTATGTGCAATAGTGTTTAACATGATTTTTCAATGACTACCTCATCTCTGTACCCCACACATAATTATCTTTAAGGTATCTCAGTCGAGAAGTGAATTTCAAGCACAGATTCAACCACCAAGACAAGGGAGGCTTTCCATTGTCTCGCAAAAGCCACCTATTGGTAGATGGGGGAAAGAAAAAAAACGCACATTGAATATCTCTTTGAGCATAGTGAAGTTATTACACTTTTGGAGGTGTATCAATTCATCCAGTCACTACAACGATACAGGCGTCCTTCCTAACTCAGTTGCCGGAGAGGAAGAAAACCGCTTAGGGATTTCACCATGAGGCCAATGGTGACGTTACAACAGTTTAATGCCTGTGATAATTTTCTCCTAAGGATGGATCAACAACATTGTAGTTACTTCACTATAATAACCTTAGAGTGAAAAGAAGGAAGCATGTACAGAATAAAAATATTCCAAAACATGCATGCTGGTTGCAACAAGGCACTAAAGTAATACTGCAAAAAATGTGGCAAAGCAAATTCACTTTTGTCCTGAATACAAAGTGTTGTTTGGGATAAATCCAATACAACACGAGTACCAATCTCCATATTTTCAAACATTGTGGTGGCTGCATCATGTTATGCGTATGCTTGTAATTGTTAATAGACTGGGGAGTTTTTCCGGGATAAAGAAATGTATTAAATAGAGCTAAACGCATGCAAAATCCTGGAGAAAAACCTGGTTCAATCTGCTTTCTACCAGACACTGGAAGATGAATTCCCCTTTCAGTAGGACAATATCCTAAAACACATGGCCAAATCTACACTGGAGTTGTTTACCAAGAAGACAGTTAATGTCCCTGAGTGGCCTACTTATAAGGTTGACTTAAATCTACTTGAAAATCTTTGGCAAGACCTGAAAATGGTTGTCGGGCAATGATAAACAACCAATTTGACAGAGCTTAAAGACATTTGAAAAAAATAGTGGGAAAACATTGCACAATTCCGTTGTGGAAATCTCAGAAAAACTCAGCAGTAATCCCTGCCGAAAGGTGCTTCTACAAAGTATTGAGGGTTGTGAATACATACAGTTAGGTTGGAGTCATTAAAACTCGTTTTTCAACCACTCCACAAATTTCTTGTTAACACACTATAGGTTTTGTTAAGTCGGTTAGGACATCTACTTTGTGCATGACACAAGTATTTTTTCCAACAATTGTTTACAGACAGATTATTTCACTTATAATTCACTGTATCACAATTCCAGTGGGTCAGAAGTTTACATACACTAAGTTGACTGTGCCTTTAAACAACTTGGAAAATTCCAGAAAATTATGTCATGGCTTTAGAAGTTTCTGATAGGCTAATTGACATAATTTGTAGCGGGGTGCGTAATTGGAGGCAGAGAAGTCAGGCGCAAGAGAGCAGAACTGGGTAATATCCGGAGATTTATTAAGCAAAACCAACGGCATCCAGAACAACAAGATAAATGGGCACAAGAATAACCCGCCGTGCGCTCACGGGGAACGTTCACAAGCACTACAATAAACAATCCCATGCAAAAACATGGGGGGAACAGAGGGTTAAATACACAACAAGTAAATGAGGGAATTGAAACCAGGTGTGGAAAAACAAGACAAAACAGTAAAATTAAAAGTGGATCCACGAAGGCTAGAAGACCGGTGACGCCGAGCGCCGCCTGAACAAGGAGAGGACCCGAATTCGGCAGACATAATTTGAGTCAATTGGAGGTGTACTTGTGGATGTATTTCAAGGCCTACCTTCAAACTCAGTGCCTCTTTGCTTGACATCATGGGAAAATCTAAATAAATCAGCCAAGAACTCAAAAAAAAAATGTAGACCTCCACAAGTCTGGTTCATCCTTGGGAGCAATTTCCAAATGCCTGAAGGTACCACGTTCATCTGTACAAACAATAGTACGCAAGTACAAACACCATGAGACCACGCAGCCGTCATACCGCTCAGGAAGGAGACACATTCTGTCTCTTACAGATAAACGTACTTTGGTGCAAAAAGTGCAAATCAATCCCAGAACAACAGCAAAGGACCTTGTGAAGATGCTGGAGAAAACAGGTACAAAAGTATCTATATCCACAGTAAAACGAGTCCTATATCAACATAACCTGAAAGGCCATTCAGCAAGGAAGCCACTGCTCCAAAACCTCCATAAAAAAGCCAGACTACGGTTTGCAACTGCACATGGGAAGAAGATTGTACTTTTTGTAGAAATGTCCTTTGTTCTGATGAAACGAAAATAGAACTGTTTGGCCATAATGACCATCGTTACATTTGGAAGAAAAAGGGGAGGCTTGCAAGCCGAAGAACACCATCCCAACGGTGAAGCACGGGGGTGGCAGCATCATGTTGTGGGGGTGCTTTGCTGCAGGAGGGACTGGTGCACTTCACAAAATAGATGGCATCATGAGGAATTGAAAATTCTGTGGATATATTGAAGCAACATCTCAAGACATCAGTCAGGAAGTTAAAGCTTGGTCACAAATGGATCTTCCAAATGGACAATGACCGCAAGCATACTTCCAAAGTTGTGGCAAAATGGCTTAAGCACAACAAAGTCAAGGTATTGGAGTGGCCATCACAAAGCCCTGACCTCAATCCCATAGAAAATGTGTGGGCAGAACTGAAAAAGCGTGTGCGAGCAAGGAGGCCTACAAACTTGACTCAAGTTACACCAGCTCTGTCAGGAGGAATGGGCCAAAATTCACCCAACGTATTGTGGGAAGCCTGTGGAAGGCTACCCAAAATGTTTGACCCAAGTTAAACAATTTAAAGGCAATGCTACCAAATACTAATTGAGTGTATGTAAACTTCTGACCCACTGGGAATGATGAAATAAATAAAAGCTGAAATAAATCATTCTCTCTACTATTATTCTGACATTTCTCATTCTTAAAATAAAGTGGTGATCCTAACTGACCTAAGACAGGGAATGTTTACTAGGATTAAATGTCAGGAATTGTGAAAAACTGAGTTTAAATGTATTTGGCTAAGGTGTATGTAAACTTCCGACTTCAACTGTATGTAAATGAGATCTGTATTTAATTTTCAATAAACTGCCAAACATTTCTAAAAACATGTTTTCACTGTCATTATGGGTGAGAAAATGTATACATTTAACCCATTTTGAATTCAGGCTAGAGGTCGACCGATTATGATTTTTCAACACAGATACCCACTATTGGAGGACCAAAAAAGCCGATACCGATTAATCGGTCGATTTAAAAAAAAAAAAGTATTTGTAATAATGACAATTACAACAATACTGAATGAACACTTATTTTAACTTAATATAATACATCAATAAAATCAATTTAGCCTCAAGTAAATAATGAAACATGTTCAATTTGGTTTAAATAATGCAAAAACAAAGTGTTGGAGAAGAAAGTAAAAGTGCAACATGTGCTATGTAAGAAAGCTAACGTTCCAGTTCCTTGCTCAGAACATGAGAACATATGAAAGCTGGTGGTTCCTTTTAACATGAGTCTTCAATATTCCCAGGTAAGAAGTTTAGGTTGTAGTTATTATAGGAATTATAGGACTATTTCCCTCTATACCATTTGTATTTCATTAACCTTTGACTATTGGATGTTCTTATAGGCACTTTAGTATTGCCAGTGTAACAGTATAGCTTCCGTCCCTCTCCTCGCCCCTCCCTGGGCTCGAACCAGCAACACAACGACCACAGCCACCATCGAAGCAGCGTTACCCATGCAGAGCAAGGTGAACAACTACTAGAAGGCTCAGAGCGAGTGACGTTTGAAACGCTATTAGCACGTGCTAACTAGCTAGCCATTTCACTTCGGTTACACCAGCCTCATCTCGGGAGTTGATAGGCTTGAAGTCATAAACAGCGCAATGCTTGACGCACAACGAAGAGCTGCTGGCAAAACGAACGAAAGTGCTGTTTGAATGAATGTTTACACACCTGCTTCTGCCTACCACCGCTCAGTCAGATACTTATACTTGTATGCCCAGTCAGATTATATGCAACGCAGGACACGCTAGATAATATCTAGTAATATCATCAACCATGTGTAGTTAACTAGTGATTATGATTGTTTTTTATAAGATAAGTTTAATGCTAGCTAGCAATTTACCTTGGCTTACTGCATTCGCGTAACAGGCAGTCTCCTTGTGGAGTGCAACGAGAGGCAGGTCCTTATTGCGTTGGACTAGTTACCTGTAAGGTTGCAAGATTGGATCCCCCAAGCTGACAAGGTAAATCTGTCGTTCTGCCCCTGAACAAGGCAGTTAACCCACTGTTCCTAGGCCGTCATTGAAAATAAGAATGTGTTCTTAAATGACTTGCCTAGTTAAAAGGTATATAAAAAAAAATATATACATTTTTTTAATCGGCGCCCAAAAATACCGATTTCCGATTGATATGAAAACTTGAAATCGGCCATTCCGATTAATCAGCCGACCTCTAATTCAGGTTGTAACAAAAAAATGTGGAATAAGTCAAGAGTATAAATACTTTGAGGGCACTGTATCATTAATCCAAAAATGTATGTAGCAACTGCCAATTGCCCCATTAACTGTTTGAATAGGTTACAAACACAACCTTTGTCACAATCACTGATTAGACATGGTTGACAGAAAATCTAGTGTGCAAAACATTAGGACCACCTGCTCTTTCCATGACAGACTGACCAGGTGAAAGCTATGATCCCATATTGAGGTCACTTGTTAAATACACTTCCAATCAGTGTAGATGAAGGAGAGGAAACAGGTTAAAGGATTTTAAGCCCAGATACAATTGAGACATGGATTGTGCATGTGTGCCATTGAGAGTGAATGGGCAAGACAAAATATTTAAGTGCCATTGAACGGGGTATTGTAGGTTTGAGTGTGTCAAGAACTGCAATGCTGCCGAGTGTTTCAACTCAACAGTTTTCCGTGTGTATCAC
>NC_088398.1:9176387-9297489 GCF_034236695.1 Oncorhynchus nerka | reverse complement strand
GGATATTCAATGGAAACATATGCACCTGAGCTCAATTTTGAGTCTCATAGTGAAGGGTCTGATTACTTATGTAAAATAGGGTATTTTCTGTTTATTTATTTTTTATACATTTGCAAAATTGACTCAACCTGTTTTTGCTTTGTCATTATGGGGTATTGTGTAGATTTTAAGGGGGAAATTATTTAATCCATTTTAGAATAAGGCTGTAACGTAACAAAATGTGGGAACGGGGAGGAGGTCTGAATACTTTCTGAATGCACTGTAGCTTTTGGGTTGTTTCTGGACATTGCTGTCTTAATTCTGCTCCTAGTCTTTACTAGAGGGATCTATCAGCTATGACGGTGTAGTCTAATACCCCTTTCTCTACCGTGCCAACCAAGACTGTACTTAGATATTTTACCAAGACTGTACTAGCTTAGATATTTTATTTTCACATTGTTCTTTCCAGCACAGTTCCAACAACTGGTGGATGCATAATCAGGTAGGCAAAGTACAGCTTGGGTACAAGGGCTCCACAAATTCTTCTAAATTGACTATCCTACCTCCACCAAGGAAAATGTCTGCAAACTGTGGGCAAATAAACATCAGGACAATCCTTTTGCAGCCACCACTTGTCCCACTATTCAAAGCAATTCCTGTACTGAGCAAGTGGAGTTTGAATTTGAAATAATGTTGTATTTTAACTCATGCAAGCTCTGTTCCAATGGCATTAGCCCATTCAGAAATGGTTAAATGTAGTGACTTGGTGTTATTTTCTATCAACATAAAATATTTAGAAGATTAAATTTGATTACCTTTTTGTTTTATTTTCTAGCTTCATGGGTAAATGTAGCGTTACCCACATCAACCTGGGCCCCATGCACACATGCTAAAGCAGGTGGTGAGTATTTGGTCTAATTGTTTTGCATGCAGAGACAAATGTGACAAGAAATGTAGCCTAACAAATGTAGACATTTGTCTTAATCTTGATATGGTGTACTCTCCTTGCACAGCTAACATTTGATCACCAATACCCACTTCTACCAAGGTATTTTAATTAACTGTATGTGGTATCATTGAATATTGGACACTCTGTCATGTATATTTATTATTTTTCAGGATTGGGTGTTGGAAAACAGTGGTCCCAGGTCCCCTGTGGAGGTCGAGTATGGCTCAAGGATTTAATACTTGTTTTCGTAACCTTCCACCATTGTCGTCGGATTCAAGGACTTTGAATGTGCCTTTGGATTCTGAAGATAGTTTGGCACACCACCTTGAAAGCCTCATTGAGCATAATGACCTTTCCAACACCGTGGTTTCACCAGAGAACATTTCCTCGGACTTGAACTTGAGTTCAAACTTTTTCTCAAATTCCAATACTAGTTCTGATTTTGTACAACAGAAATACTATGATGATGTCGTTTGGCAAGATGAGGGTCAACCAGTACATCATGAAGGTCAGTTTAACCACACAAGCAACAGCTTCTTTGCCCCAGCTAGAGCAGCCAGTTCAAGTAATTGCCTCTCAACTTCAGGTGCAGACCTAAACCCCCATGATCTTAAACAAGAATGTGACTTATTGAACCCTTCCATTCCGGAGGACTACTCAGATGTTAGTAGCTGCTCAGAGTCTGATGTTGATAGGACAGGGCCTTCTTGTAAAATGTTAAAACATGGTTCAAATGATACTGCACTAGTTGCAGATTACAAGAAGGAAAATGAATGTGCATGGAAGAGCCCAGAGACCAACACAGGTTTCCCAGAAAGCATGTCTACTTCAGAGAGTGAGGTAGAAGAGGATCAAGATGAACCACCAGAGAAGGAAAAGGAGACATTCATGATGCAAGAGAATAAATACTCAGAGACCTCTGGTGCTCCAGAAAGCCTATCTGTTTCAGAGGACGAGGGAGAAAAGGATCATCTGGATGGAGAACCACATGGGAAAGATGAGGAGACTTGCATGGAGCAAGATGGTCAACACACAGATTCTTCCTTGGGTGCCGAAGAAAGCCAGACTGCCTCAGTGAATGAGAAAAACGAGGAACTGGATGATGAAGCACAGAATGCAGAAGAGGGTTGCATGGAGGAAGATGATCGGTACTCAAATGTAAGCAGCCAAGAGGGCCAAAATGAAGGAACCATTGTAAGCGAGAGCTTTAAAGAGAAAGAGGGGAATTCATTATCCCAAGGAACTATGGACTCGCAGGGTATCAATGCATCCAAAGCTCAAGATTCTGATAACATGCTGAATGATAATACCTGTGCCTTTGAATATCCGGATTCAGTTAAGGATAATGATTCTTTAACGGTTGCTGGTCAAGAAAATTGCAAAAGTTCCTCTGTCATTTGTGGATTAGGCCTAGGGGGTAGCAATCAAACGTTTGAGTCTTGTTTGGAATTTCCTGAAAATCAATCATTGAAAACTAGATTTCAGGAGATTGTTGGTAGTGGCACTCAAAGTACAAACTCAACCTATGAGGAAAGTGCAAGTGATTCCATTCGTGGAAGTGGAGGAAAAGAGGATCACAGTAGCTTTGATTTTTTGGAGCGTTGTTTAGGTCTGAACAACTTTGGAATTGAACAAAAGTCCTCTATTGAAAATGAGTGGCTAAGACCTATGGGTGAGTCAAATGTATTGTCTTGTTTGGAAGAGGACCAGGCATCCCAACGGAACCTAATGCGCCATATCGAGCCACCAGACCTTGTGAGAGCTGGTCTTGAAAACACAAGAGAGACATTTCATAAAGTATTCACGGCAGATGATGAGCAAGAACCCCCAGTGCTAAGTGAATGCTACGGTGAACCATTGTCAAGAGAAGATTGTATGCGTGACACCGAGGGCAATCTGGAAGGGGGGAGACCGGGTCTATTGATTCAACTGAGTTGAACCAGGAGGGAGGAGATTCAACTATTGATAACATTGAAGACGAGAGGGATTTTGAGGACCAAGCAGCTCAGTTGAAATCCTCATTGCATATGAAGAAAAGCATGCACCCTATTGTACTGCTCAGGAACTTCAAACTAAAAAATGACACAGGTGGGGCTTATCAGTGTGCAGCATGCCAACAGGCTACACAAAGTATAGACCATCTAATTGAGCACCACCATTGTAACCACTCTGAGAACAAATTCAATTTCTGTCAGACCTGTGGTACTTACTTGACATGTGATTCACTAGCCAAGAAACATCAGTGTGGTATTATTGATGAAAATGCACAACTCTCTTCTAATATGAAACCCCAGAAGAGAAAATCAACCGGGCATGCTTTTCACAAATGTAGATACTGCACACAGACATTTTACAGACTCTGTGATTACAACAAGCATGTGCAGAGCCACTCGGGTAGAACTGAACACACGTGTCATAGGTGTGGCTCTAACTTTTCACAATGTCGTAGTCTGAACAGACATTTACGTGAAAAGAAATGCCAGGCGTCGAAGTTCACAAGTTCCTGTTAAACAGATTCAAACAACCCCACGTCTCAGCATTTACAAAAAGGGAACTGTACATCCATATGTCCTCCCACCAAACAGCCCCTATGCCAATCTTCCAGATTGTTTTGTGAAGCTAGTGGACATTTGCAAGGAGCATGTTTGTCGTCTTTGTGGGAAACGCTTTGCAAGCAGTGCAAAACTCTACAAGCACGGATACAATGTACACCATACAAAAACTAGGTCATATAACGTTCGGCCTAAGTGTCAGAACACATACAGGTCATATAAGTGTCAGAAATGCCTGATGACATTCAATTATTCAAGCAATTTTAGCAGGCACAAGAAAAGATGCAAAGGAGCTGAGATTAATGAGAAATTCAAGTGCCCTCTTTGCCCACGCCTTTTCAAATATTCCTACAACCGGTCCCGCCATTTGCGCGAGCAGTGCATTAAAGACTTTACACAGGGAAGCTCGGGGAAAGTTGAAATGAAATTTCGATGCCCTTTCTGCACCACAACCTTTAGTAATGCATCTAACCGACATAGACACATAAGATTGGTGTGCCTCAAGGAATATATACACATTGAGACTTCAAGGACCAAAGCTGAACGCCAGGAAAACATGGCCCAGAAAGAAACACAAAAGCCGCCACTGAAAACGGCACTGAATCAAATGAGCCGGGTCTCAAATGCAACTACTGTCCGGCCGTTTTTGCTTATTCTTCTGGAAAGTACAGACACATGAGGAAACATAAGTTGTTTGAAAACACTGGAAAAAATATCAAGTTCAGGTATTCAAACCTAGTTCCCATTTCTAACAAGTCCAAGGCTAGTATTGAGGACCCCAAAGACGGTCCACTCTCCAGTGAAGTCAGCAGCCAGCCCTTTTCCTGTCTCTTCTGTGGAAAATGGTTCAACACTTCATATTCCCTGAAGAAACACATCTGTAGTATGCACATGGGTGACAAACCATATCGCTGCCTGGAATGTGGGAAACGTTTTGGGAAAGAAATCCATCTTGTCGCTCACAAAAAAGTGCACCAGCGAAGGATACAGTGTACTGTTTGCAAGAAGATACTTCCTACCATTGGGGACTTGATTCAACACAGGCAATCTCACATCAAAAAGGGCATGCTTCAGTGCCCAGACTGCCCATCGCAGTTCCAGTACCCAGTGTATCTTCTTCGACATATGGCATCACATCACAAACTTCAGCAAGAGCAGCCACTCAAAGAGAAAAAACAGAGGCACCCCTCAAAACTTGAGCCGCTTGAGTCTTTGCCACCACTCAAAGAGCAGGAAGAGGAAGAAAAGTTGGGGTGCCCCCTATGCCCAGAGGTCTTTCACAGTGGCACAGAACTGAGTAGTCATTGCCTAAACCATGTATCGGAGTCCTCTTCAAGTCAGTGTCCGTTTTGTAAACGCCTCTTCTCTTCCCGCACATCTTTGGTACGCCATATACGCATTCATACAGGGGAGAAACCATTTTCTTGTCAGAGTTGTGGAGAACCTTTTCGTCGAAAAGAGTATCTCCAGTTGCACAAAGAAAAGTGTCCAGGTCCACAAAGCAAGCAAGAACTGCCCACTATTAAAGAAAGTGAAGAAGTCTCTTCAAAATCTTTGGTGACAAGAATAAGGAAAGTATACAAATGTTCATATTGTCCTCGGGAATTTGAAAAATTGCCCCGTTTATTACTGCACCACAACGGCCACATGCAAAATACAGTAACCCCCTGTCCAAAATGTGGTAAATGTTACAGACAAAGGCGCAAGTTACATGAAAGACTTTGCAATGGCTCAAACATCAAATCTATAGAGCCAGTGAGCACTGTCTGGCATCCTTGTAGGAATTGTGGGAGGAAGTTTTCAAGGGATTATAATCGAGATGTCCATGAGAGGATTTGCCACTCTGTAAAGCCCTTGCAAAAAAACACCAGCTTCTCTGGCAACTCAAACATCCATCCTTGCAGGAATTGTGGAAAGTACTTTACAAGGAGTGATAATCGGAATTTCCATGAGAAGACTTGCAACTCTGCCAAGCCCTTGCAAAACAACACCATAGAAATTGGGACCAGTAGCAGGGAAAAGTTGCAGCACAAATGCCCCCACTGTCCAAGCAAGTTCAAGTACAGAAGTTTTCTCCTGAGACATATTGGGTCACACACTGGAGAAAGATCATATCCATGCATGCACTGTGGTCACAGCTATGGAATCCAATCACGATGCTTACAGCATGAAGCTTTCTGTGATGGTGTTAATAGACAAAAGCCACCAAGCGCCAGCCTTGGTGAATATAAGTGCAATATCTGCACAAAAATCTTCATGAAATCCCGAAACTTAAGGCGGCACATCCTAACTCACACAGAGGTAAAGCCATATCGCTGTAAGGCCTGTGACAGCTGTTTCTCCAGACATGATCATCTAAAACTGCACCAGAGTCGCTGCAAAGGGAAAAGACAACGTTTAGAGGTTCGCATTGCCAAAATGAGTCTGGCAGATGTTGGAATGGGCTGGCAAAATAACCTGAGCATTACCGTTTCAGGAAAACAACAAGGGTTTGACTGCAGCATATGTTCAAAGAGCTTCCCCACTCACAGCATTATGGCCCGACATATTGCCATGTCACATGCTATAAGAACCGTCAGTTCATTTACTCATGAAAAATCGCTTAAGAGACATATAAACATTGGTGGATGTCAAGAATTTATGCAAAAACAAAGCATTCAGAAAAGCTAAATGTTACAGGCCCACCATCAAGAGAGACAAACCGACTTCTACAGAGGATCCAGCTGCAATATAAAGACAAACGCAAATTCAAATGTACTTTTTGCCCTCGCCTTTTCAAAAGTGGTGAGCAATTGAGGGTGCACACCCGCTTGCATACAGGGGAGAAACCTTTTGGATGTTCTAATTGTGGTGAGAGATTTATCCGTAGGGACTACCTGCAGCGCCATTTGAACAGGTGCAAAGGGGAACCTCTTGACAGAGTGCTTTGTGACAGATGTGGCGACGTATTTTCGCAAGATGAACTCGAGAACCATCAACTGACATGTGTTGTCAAGTGTAAATCACCTGCCCGTAGTCGAACTGAGTCCACTGCTGGCAGTCCACCAAAAGGGTTCTCCTGTGCTAATTGCAGTGCCCGCTTCTTGTTGTTCTCTCAGCTCCAGCAACACTTTCTCAACACACATAGAGACATTCCAACAAATCAGGCTTCACCTCTACAGGAGCAGCTGTCTACTATGGAGAACATAAAAGAGGAGTCTTTGGATGAAGGATATGGTGACACTCGGCAGAATAATGATAACAATCTCATGCTTGATCAAGACCGTGATCGAAATAATGATATGAACAAACCCATTAAGTGTCCACAGTGCAACATGAACTTTGGAAATAAGGGTGGATTTGCCAGACACATGCGTACACATTTAGGACAGTACCCATTCAACTGCAAGAAATGCAATAAAGGCTTTTGGAACAAAAACTTATGTCGGACACATGTAAGGAAATGTAGACTTGTAAAGGTCACGAAAGAAGAAGTTAACACTGACTCTGTAATTACTTCAGAGATGGATCCTACTCTTAAAGAGACTGTCCTAGTCTTCAACCAAGGTTACAAAACAACAGGCACTGGGGTTTTGCAGACTAATTTCTCCTGCAAAGATGACATGAAGGATTTAACACTACAGAATTCCTCTGGAAATCAATGCAAAGGAAGATCTTCCAATGATAGAATAAATAGTGGTCAACAAGTCCCAGGCAACAAGTACCAGTGCTCAGAGTGTGATAGAAGTTTCACAGATGGGCTTCTGCTCATCAGCCATTTAGAGGACCATGGGCGCGAGGAGCTAGAAAGAAAAAAGAAATTCTGCCAGCCTTGTGGTAAGACGTTTGCTAATCCTTCAGACCTAGCAAGGCATATGAGAGGCCACTGGAATGAGAAGACCTTTTCTTGCCCACAATGTCCACAGACTTTTCCCTGCCCTTCTGACCTTGACATCCATAGAACTTGTCATGACTCAAATAGACCATTTGTCTGCAAAGAGTGTCAACAAAGGTTTTGGACCAGTCAATCTTTAGAAAACCATCAAAGCCAAGCTCATTCAAAAGAACTAATTCATACATGCCATGTCTGTAACAAGAACTATTCAATCAGAAGTTCACTTGTTAAACATATTAGGATGAAGCATCAAACCCATAAGAACATGGATGTTGTTATCCACGTGAAGGAAAAGGAGACTGCAGTGCAAGAGGAATTTGACATGGACGTTGATGTGGATGGAGGAAGTAATGCAAGTAATGATGAAGATGAAAATGATGCTAATGAGGACAATGACTCTGACTCTGCAGACTACTTCCCATGCCATGTCTGTGGGAAAACATTCACCACATCAGAAAGCCTTGAGGATCACCAACGCTGTCACCTCGGTGAAAAACCTCATGAGTGTGCAGAATGTGGCAAATGTTTTTTCCAGGCAGGGCAACTGCAACAGCACCTTCGGAGCCACAAGTCTGAGTATCAGTGTCAAATATGTGGCAGAGGTTTTGTCTCACTCTTTGCCTTACGCAAACACAAGCATACTCATGGAAAGAGCCGTCAACACCGTTGCTCCAAGTGCCCGCTCAGCTTCACAGGGCCCTCGCAGCTGGCAGAACACATGGGCACCCACCGCGATGACAATTTCCCTTGTGATATATGTGATCGCACATTCTCCTGCAAGATGAGTCGGGCAGAGCACCGGAAAATCCACATTGAGACAGAGGATGTTCCACCACCTTTACTTCCTCCAGAGAAGACTGCATCCTCCTCTTCTACTGCCTCTTCCTCTACAATGAAGCACCTTCAATATCGTTGTGGGGTTTGTAATGAACGTTTCAAAGAACCAGAACAACTGTCTGAGCATGGGTGCCTGGCTGCCAGAGAGCGACCTTATTCATGCCAAGAATGTAATAAGCATTTCTTGCATGCATCTCACTTAAACAAGCACGAGCTCAGTCACTACCAAATACCACAATCATACGTGTATCGGTGCAATCAATGCCACATGAGTTTCAACTACCGTCACAATTTTGTCAGTCATTTAAATGAACACGGTGACGATGAGGCTGCAGCAGAAGCTCTGAAAGGAGGCTCAGTGACAAATGCTTGGGAAACTGTTTCAGAGAAGAGAACCATTTACAAATGCCCAATTTGCTCTCACATGTTTGCTCATGCCATAGAATTGGCAAGTCACCTTTCCATACACTCTGAGAACACGTTTGCTTGCAGTGTTTGTAAGTTGACATTTCCCACAAAAGCAAGCTTGCTGAACATGAGCGAAGCCATCTGACTGCTGCAACACAATACAAGTGCACGGAGTGTGGTCAGAGCTTCTTGGGCAGTGATTTCCCCCACCACCACTGTGCACGTCGGCAACGTGCTGTGACAGCCCATGAACTCCCACATCTGTCTAATAGAAAGTCAATGGAGGAAGAGGTGGATGTTGGTGAGGACTTCTTTAATTGTACTGTCTGCTTAATGCGATTCTCTTCCCGCGGTAGTCTCCAGCAGCATCTAAACAAAGAGCATCACAATGAACGGCCATTCAAGTGCCAGTCTTGTGGAAAGACCTTTGCTCTGAAGAGATATCTCCGAGACCATGAGCGAAGACAACATAAATTTGGCACTGAACGAGCCCACACGACATACAAAGCCACGGACAGTGTAAGCCAGTACAAGTGCTCAGTTTGCCCCAAAACATTAACCTCGGCACACGACCTGTCATTGCATATGAAAGTGCACACAGAACAGGAATCTGGAGGAGACCACCGTTGTGACATGTGCTATAAATCATTCAGTCGACTGTCTCTTCTCAGGCAGCATCAAGAAAGTCATGTTGGACAAGTTGTATATGAATGCACAGAGTGTGACAAAGCGTTTGCTTTCCCACATCTTCTAGAGGAACATCAAAAGACTCATGCTGCTGGACCATAAGTATTTTTCCCCACCCTCAAAATCCTCCCACTAACTAAATGTAAAAAGACAAGTTGGACAATGGACATAGAAAAGACCTCCTGCCTCACTGATTGTGTTCAATTATCCAATGAACTCAGTCACGTCATAGAAATGTGTTTTTTTCTGGTGCTGTTTGCAGTCATCAAGCAATTTTGTGTCCACACTTCCATCTTAATCATTTAACGTTTTTGATTGGCTCACAAGATGCTTAACTGTGTTTTTTACCCCATGTCTTCAGAAATGTTCAGCCTACAACCTGGTTCGTGAAAAGGTTTAGATTATATTTACAGATTTCCTCCTATTTTAACATTTTATATCTGGTCAGAACTGCAGTTCATTGAGACTATTACCTTTCCATAGAGCACTAATTTGTAATAACCTCCATATTCAATTGTATATAGTTGTTTAATTGTCTTATGTGCCCTGAATGCAATTACAAAAGTTTCAGTTCACTTTTCACAAAGTGAAATGTAAGCTTTTGACCATGGAATAAATTCCTGACTCTGATAAAGTATATATAATGGGCTGTCACTGACAGTTTTAGGAATCCATATTGACCCGGTTGTTTTTTTGTTCTGCTTGCTAATCCATTACTCTGCCTAACCTTCTAAACATATTATCACTTAGACTTTAATAATGACGTGGGATACTTTTATCCATGTATGATCCATGTAGCCCTTCTAAACATATTATCACTTAGACTTTAATAATGACGTGGGATACTTTTATCCATGTATGATCCATGTAGCTCTTCTAAACTTTCCAAATCTAAAACCACAGCATTGTGTATATTATGTAAATATGACATGATCGTAACCATTTAAGTATTTGACATGAAATTGACCATTGTTGTAAGCTATTAATTTTCCCTGTGTTCAGAAACATTCTATCATTCATTCAAATGCCTTAAATATGTGTTTTGGATGTAGTAGTTCAAGGGCAACATTTGTTGACATTTTTTCCTTATTGGGTGTTACTTTTGTATGAATGGTGTTTCAAAAGACATTAAACAAAATAAACCAGTCAACTGGTCATCTGTTGTTGGATTCTTATTTATAACTTCATTTTAACAGAGTTTATTATTGTCTTTTTGATTATAAAGTAAGAGGATCTTGAAACTGTAGTTGTCACAAGCAAAGTAATGTTTGCTCATGCATTGGTTATATATATACTTTTTTGTTGACTTAATTTGATTTTCCAAATTTGATAGTTGGGTTATGCTTTTACACTACATTAATCTTTTGGAAATTTGAACAGGTAAAATCAATTGTGCCATGCCCATGCTACATAAAACTGAGTATACAAAATACCTTCCTAATATTACGTTTGCCATCAGAACAGCCTCAATTTGCTAGGGCATGGACTACAAGGTGTCAAAAGTGTTCCACAGGGATGCTGGCCAATGTCTATGCCAATGCTTCCCATAGTTGTCAAGTTGGCTGAATGTCCATTTGGGTGGTGGACTATTTAAAAAAATGTTTTAACTAGGCAAGTCAGTTAAGAACAAATTCTTATTTACAATAACGGGCTACTCTGGCCAAACCCGTACGACGCTGGTCTAATTGTGAGCCGCCCTATGGGACACCCAATCACAGCCAGGTGAGGATACAGGCTGGATTCAAACCAGGTACTATAGTGACGCCTCTTTCACTGAGATGCAGTGCCTTAGACCGCTGCGTCACTCGGGAGCCCGAGTGATACACATGGGAAACTGAGTGGAAAAACCCAGTAGAGTTGCAGTTCTTGACACACTCAAACGTACTGTACCCCATTCAAAGGCACCTAAATACACTGCTCAAAAAAATAAAGGGAACACTAAAATAACACATCCTAGATCTGAATGAATGAAATATTCTTATTAAATACTTTTTTCTTTACATAGTTGAATGTGCTGACAACAAAATCACACAAAAATTATCAATGGAAATCACATTGATCAACCCATGGAGGTCTGGATTTGGAGTCACACTCAAAATTAAAGTGGTAAACCACACTACAGGCTGTTCCAACTTTGATGTAATGTCCTTAAAACAAGTCCAAATTAGGCTTAGTAGTGTGTGTGGCCTCCACGTGCCTGTATGACCTCCCTACAACGCCTGGGCATGCTCCTGATGAGGTGGTGGATGGTCTCCTGAGGGATCTCCTCCCAGATCTGGACTAAAGCATCCGCCAACTCCTGGACAGTCTGTGGTGCAATGTGGCGTTGGTGGATGGAGCGAGACATGATGTCCCAGATGTGCTCAATTGGATTCAGGTCTGGGGAACGGGCGGGTCAGTTCATAGCATCAATGCCTTCCTCTTGCAGGAACTGCTGACACACTCTAGCCACATGAGGTCTAGCATTGTCTTGCATTAGGAGGAACCCAGGGCCAACCGCACCAGCATATGGTCTCACAAGTGGTCTGAGAATCTCATCTCGGTACCTAATGGCAGTCAGGCTACCTCTGGCGAGCACATGGAGGGCTGTGCGGCCCCCCAAAGAAATGCCACACCATGACTGACCCACCGCCAAACCGGTCATGCTGGAGGATGTTTTAGGCAGCAGAACGTTCTCCACGGCGTCTCCAGACTGTCACGTCTGTCACATGTGCTCAGTGTGAACCTGCTTTCATCTGTGAAGAGCACAGGGCGCCAGTGGCGAATTTGCCAATCTTGGTGTTCTCTGGCAAATGACAAACGTCCTGCACGGTGTTGGGCTGTAAGCACAACCCCCACCTGTGGACGTTGGGCCCTCATACCACCCTCATGGAGTCTGTTTATGACTGTTTGAGCAGACACATGCACATTTGTGGCCTGCTGGAGGTCATTTTGTAGGGCTCTGGCAGTGCTCCTCCTTGCACAAAGGCGGAGGTAGCAGTCCTGCTGCTGGGTTGTTGCCCTCCTACGGCCTCCTCCACGTCTCCTGATGTACTGGCCTGTCTCCTGGTAGCGCCTCCATGCTCTGGACACTACGCTGACAGACACAGCAAACCTTCTTGCCACAGCTCACATTGATGTGCCATCCTGGATGAGTTGCACTGCCTGAGCCACTTGTGTGGGTTGTAGACTCCGTCTCATGCTACCACTAGAGTGAAAGCACCGCCAGCATTCAAAAGTGACCAAAACATCAGCCAGGAAGCATAGGAACTGAGAAGTGGTCTGGTGACCACCTGCAGAGCCACTCCTTTATTGGGGGTGTCTTGCTAATTGCCTATAATTTCCACCTGTTGTCTATTCCATTTGCACAACAGCATGTGAAATGTATTGTTAGTCAGTGTTGCTTCCTAAGTGGACAGTTTGATTTCACAGAAGTGTGATTGACTTGGAGTTACATTGTGTTGTTTAAAGTGTTCCCTTTATTTTTTTGAGCAGTGTATTTTCTTGCCCATTCACCCTCTGAATGGCACACATACACAATCCATGTCTCAATTGTCTCAGGTCTTAAAAGTCCTTTAACCTGTCTCCTCTCTTTCATCTACACTGATTGGAAGTGTATTTAACAAGTGACGTCAATATGGGATCATAGCTTTCACCTGGTCAGTCTGTCATGGAAAGAGCAGGTGTTCCTAATGTTTTCTACACTGTAGATTTTGTGTCCGTCCATGTCTAATCAGTCATTGTGACAAAGGCTGTGTTTGTAACTTATTCAAACAGTTAAAGGGGCAATCAGCAGTTGTTACAGCCTGAATTCAAAATCGATTAAATGTATAAATTCTCACCCATAATGACATGTTTTAAGAAATGTTTGCCAATTTATTGAAAATTAAATATAGATCTCATTTACATAAGTATTCACAGCTTATCCTCAATACTGACAAACTAAACTAATGGTGTTTTCTAAAGCAAGAAATAGACCTCTGAACTTTTCACCTATTACTACCTGTCAGGACAAGGAGATTAAGGTTGTCACCTCATAAATATCTTGACATTTTAATTGATGACGGCCTCTCTTTTAAATTGCATATTCAACAATTTACAAAAAATTGAAGATGAAATTGGGATTTTATTTTAGGAATAAGGCCTGTTTTTCTTTTGAAGCTAGAAGGAGGCTAGTATCAGCTACATTTATTCCTTTACTAGACTATGGGGATATTTTATATATGAATGCTTCCGCTCAGTGTTTGAGATCAATTGACACATTTTACCATGGCACTTTGAGATGTATTTTATACTGCAAAACTCTTACGCACCACTGCACTTTGTATACCAGGGTTGGCTGGCATTCTCTAGTCACTCGTAGGCTCAGGCACTGGTATACTTTTATTTACAAAGCCATTTTGGGTTTACTACCGTTTTATTTGGGCATTTTTATTGTTCAGAAATGTGGTGGGTACTCTCTTCGTTCACTGGACTTTATCCTGTTAACTGTTCCAAATGTCTGAACTGAATTTAGTAAAAGGTCTTTTATGTACTCTGCACCATCGTCTTGGAACGCCTTACAAAATACTTTTAAACTGGAAGAACTTGTCCCGATTGGTATTTTTAAATCACCGATGAATGATCTTGAGAGTGATTCCCTGACCTGTCAATGTTTTTAATTTGCTGTTTTTGATTTTGTTATACTCTTGTGAATTCTATGGTTTTTACTAGATTACTTGTAGTTTTTCATGTTTGTTTAAAAAAAAAATGTAATGACTTGGTGCTGCCATCTTGGCCAGGACGCTCTTGAAAAATAGATTTTAAATCTCAATGAGCCCTTCCTGGTTAAATAAAGGTACTGTTACGGATACAGGTATCCTGTGTCTGTGTGTATATGTATCCTGTGTTCTTTTCTCTCCTTCTCCCCTCACAGGTGAAAATCATCACTCCCCAATCAGTCAACAATCCAATCATCAATCAGAAGACATACCTCCTCCTGTTTCCTACCCTATCACAATTCCTTTCCCTTGGTTTAAAAACCCCATCAGTTGTTTGCTCTAGTGCTCAATCTCTCTGTAAATGCCATGTCTGTAGGTCTCTGTGGTTCACTCTCTTTGTGTATTAACCTCTCTTTTGTTTGAGCACCTCCATAGCACTTTGTCATCACCTGTGAGTATTGTTTTGGTTATGGTGTTTGTTTCCTGGTGGGAAAAGGGGAAACCAAGACAAGTCGCCCATGGGTATACACTACCTGTAGGTAGACTTTGTTAAATACACTAGTTAGAACTGGGCGGACCACCCACTATTTTTGGTTAGTTAGCTATTTTTAAAGTAGGCTAGTCTAGCTTAGGGGTGTTTTTGAATACTTATTGTTTCTTTTCCTTGGGTCCAGCTCAGCCCCTTTTCCTGCTCCCCCCATTACCGTGTGTTTATAAATAAACCTAGAGTTTGACGGTAGATTTCAGTTGTCGTGGTTATTTCGTTCTCACTTTTACTTTGTCACAATTATCATTTGCATGAGTTGTTACGGGTCTCATTACCATCCCCCCCCCCTAGACTGTCGGGCCAGAAGGGATTCGTAACAGTTACATAAATCAAATAAAACAATGATTGGAACCTAAAATCTCAAAGGACTCATCAGACCAAAGGACAGATTTACACCGGTCTAATGTCCATTACTTGTTTCTTGGCTCAAGCAAGTCTCTTCTTATTGGTGTCCTTTAGTAGTGGTATCTTTGCAAGCAATTTGACCATGAAGGCCTGATTCACGCAGTCTCTTAACAGTTGATGTTGAAATGTGTCTGTTACTTGAACTCTGAAGTATTTATTTGGGCTGTAATCTGCGGTGCAGTGAACTGTAATGAATTTATCCTCTGCAGCAAAGTTTACTCTGGGTCTTCCATTCCTATGGTTGTCCTCATGAGAGCCAGTTTCATCATAGCGCTTGATGTTTTTTTTACACTGCACTTGAAGAAAATTTCAAAGTACTTGACATTTTCTGGATTGACTGACCTCTATGTCTTTAAGTAATGATGGATTGTCGTTTCTTTGCTTATTTGAGCTGTTCTGGCCATAATATGGACTTGGTCTTTTACTAAATAGGGCTATCTTCTGTATACCAATCCTACCTTGTCACAACACAACTGTTTGGCTCAAATGCATTAATAATGAAATAAATTCCACAAATGAACTTTTAACAAGGCATACCTGATAATTAAAATGCATTCCAGGTGATTATCTCATGAAGCTGGTTGCGAAAATGCCAAGAGTGTGCAAAGCTGTCATCAAGGCATAGGATGGCTACTTTGAAGAATCTCAAATATAAAATATATTTTGATTTGTTTAACACATTTTTGGTTACTACATGATTCAATATGTGTTATTTCATACTTGTGATGTCTTCACTATTATTCTGCAATGTAGAAAATAGTAAGAAAGAAAAAACCTTGAATGAGTAGCTGTATTCCTGTATTATATACATGTATTCTGACGGGAGAGAAATCATAATCAAATAAAGACCAGAAAAGTAGACCCCATCTGCTTAACAGGTGGGATACAGCTTCCATTGCATTGGCAATCTTTAGCCATAACCAGACCTACATTGAGCAGAGAACAATATCCTTCATATCTTGTCTATTTTAAATGGCAGTTAAAACGTCACAAATATAAAGCGCATCATTTTCAACGGTATAATGTGCATAGATTACATTTTATCGGTGCATTATTGATTAGTCGCCATCAAATTGAAGTACAAAAAGTAGGCTATAGAACAAAGTTATAATATAGAAACGTACATTAAACGACGTTTTTGGTATGAATAATTTAGTTATCAGTATCCCATTGAGTTTGGTTTTATCCCTCTGACTCCAAGTCTATAGTTGGCAGAATGTTCTAAGATTACAGCAGTCTGCTGCCCAGTTCGTTGGGAGGATTTAGAAAAAACTCCCCCAGAGTGATTGGTTACGTTCCAGGCCGTTAACAGCTACGCTGCGCAGAATATCAGATTTGACGAGTCCATGAGCCACAAAGACTACAAGTAACGTGTGCGCGACTGGTGATGGAGACCACCTGGAACGCACCCCCCTTTGCTACAGCTGTGCAGCAGCACACAACCGAATGCACGATCCGAACAGCATCGTGGCTACAAATAATACGTCTAAAATATTCAAATGAATCGCTATTGAACGAAAGTAGCCCTGGATGACACAAAATACTGTAATAAACAAAATTACTGATGGTAAGTTTACTAAATATATTATCGTTGTCATTGAACGATGAGGACATTTCAGAATGACATACCTAAATTGTGCTTTCTAACGTTCCTATTTTCCCAATATGTTAATTTGACCTGTTATGCATAAGCTGAACTTTCACAATTATTTGGAATTATTGTATTGAACGATGTCGGAGTAACATTAACTAATCACATATAGTGTGTTAGCCAGGCTAGCTAGTTGGCAAGCTAGCTGGCTTTTGTTCACTAACGCTTTCTTGGACATCATCAATGCATGTTTTTTTTTTTTTTTTGCTAGGTAATTTTGTTATCAACTACACACGGCACATAGACGTTTTTGTTAGCTAGCTGTAGTTTAAAAGCATTCGTTTGGTCGCTCATTTTTGTAACTAGTTAGCCATACAATCAACCATTGCATTAGCTAACATTAGCTGGCTAACGTTACGTCTGCCATCGTCGAATTGAATTGCACGACCAAAAGCTTAGTTTGATTGTTAGGTACAACATGTACTTTTCCAAACGCTTATCTAATTAGCAAACGTTCATTAGACATGTCATGGATCATTATTAGGCTATAGATACCCCACCAATATGGCGTGAAGCGCTGTTTTGCTACAACAACAAATGTGATTACAATCATGCATGCTTTTTTTCTTATTTTAGCGCGCTCTTGTCAGGTGCAAAGTTGATAATTTTAGGATAGTCAATACATTTTACAAGATTCTGTGATGCAAGGAACACGTGTTGATATGCAGTAAATCCGATGCTTGTGGTTTATTTCTTTATCGGGGCCCAGCGTTTTTCTTGACTTATGCATAAATATCCTAAAATAATGCTTTAGCCCTACACAATCGCTCCATGTAGCATATACTGCCTAACATGCTGACCTGACCGGACACGTCGCGTGCTTTACAAAATAAATGTAGAAATCCCATGTTATTCAAGTATTGCTCCAAGCGTCTGCGATGCCAAGGGCTAAAATAGAACTCATTTCTATTTCTGACAAGCAGATCGCCTCTCCCATCTCCTCGTTGGTTTATAGAAGCAGGTACCCACGTGCCGTCTCCTCATTGGTTATACCCACATGGGTGATTGTAGGATGAACTGTTTTGCTGGTTGTGGTAATACTATGAAAGTTTGGATGCAATCACCATATAATTTCAAAGATGAAAAAGCCTGGAAGGAGGAGAGATGACTAGAAATGTTTCGGTTGGCCGTTTTATGTGTGGAGTAATTGTCGGAGTAGAGGACCTTGTGCTTTTCAGGTAAAATAACAACTCAATGTTTATATCCCAGGACAAATGAGCTAGCAAGTGCAAGCTAACTAAATAGGACAAATTAGCTAGCACGTGCAAGCTAACTAGCTAAAATGCCATACATGTTTAATGCTTTTCGACCTGTCCCCAGGTCATTCTGTCATTGGTTCAGAGTTTGTTTTGATTTTTTTAAACAACGTGTTGTGATCGCGTTTGGTGTAGGGCACATATGTCAGAGTCAAGGCCCGCGGGCCACATCCGGCCCGCAAGAAGGTTTTTTACGGCCCCTGGGATGATCTTGATTTATTATTAGAACCGGCCCGCAGCAAGCCGGCAGCCCGCAGATCTTTTACACGCACCAATACTACATTTCCCACAATGCAAAGGTGACGCACCGAGCAGTAGGCTGCTTCATTTCAATATTTATTGGCACAGCAGTCGTCAGCATCACAGTAAAATTAACTTTCAGATACCCATCAAAAATGGCAAAACGGAAGGTGGATACTGAGAACCGGGGGTTTCAAACAAGGTGGGAGTCGGAGTATATGTTCACGAAGGTAGCTGGAAAACCTGTGTGTCTTCTGTGTGGAGAAAGTGTGGCGGTACTGAAAGAGTATAATCTGAGACGACATTATGAAACGAAACACGCGGACAAAAACAAGAATATGGACATGGAACAAAGGCTACAAAAGGCAGAGGAATTAAAACGAGGCCTCAAATCTCGACAGGCTCTGTTCAAAAAAGCCAAATCACAAGGCCAGGCTGCTGTCAAGGCCAGTTTTATTTTGGCAGAAGAGATCGCTAAATCAGCCCGGCCATTTACGGAGGGGGATTTCATCAAAAACTGCATGATTAAAGTTTGTGACGAAGTTTGCCCAGAAAAAAGGCAACTCTTTTAAATGTGAGTCTGAGCAGAAACACCATTGCCGAGAGAGTAGACCAGTTGTCCATCAATCTAAAAGAGCAGCTTGTGAAAAAGGGAAAAGATTTTATTGCATATTCCTTGGCTGTGGATGAGAGCACCGACATTTCTGACGATGGCTAAGCCAGGGAAAGGTGCTTCAAAGATGTTTCGAGCTTCGTGAGGAGATTTGTCTGTTCTTGGACAGCAAAGGAAAGACACAACACAACTCCGAGACGAAATGTTTCTGTGTGAAATGGCTTTTCTGTGTGACATTACGAGTCATCTGAATGCAATAAACTTGCAGCTGCAGGGTCGGGATCGTGTCATCTCTGATATGTACAGTACAGTGAAGGCATTTAAAACCAAACTGACTCTGTGGGAGACGCAGATGCGGAAAGAAAATTTGAGCCACTTTCCCAGCTGCCAGACCATGAAAGAGAAGCTCTCTACCAGTGCGTTCCCCGGCACACAGTTGGCTGATAAAATAGGTATGCTTGCCGCTGACTTTCGACGCCGATTTGCTGACTTTGAAGCACAAAAAGCAGGTTGGAACTGCTCGGTAACCCATTTGCTGTTGACGTGGAAAGCTCACCACCAAACCTCCAAATGGAGTTGATTGACCTCCAATGCAATGATGCACTGAGGGCAAAATATGCGCAGTGGGTGCTGCGGAGTTCGCCCGTTTCCTCCCCGGCACAATGCCCCAGCTGCGCATCCAGGCTGCTCAAACGTTGTCTATGTTTGGCAGCACATACCTGTGTGAACAACTGTTTTCTTTGATGAACCTGAACAAAACATCACACAGAAGTCGACTTACTGCTGAACACCTCCACTCAATTCTGAGGATTTCTTCAGCTCAGAGCCTTACCCCGAACATTGATGAACTTGTGGAAAAGATGGGACACCACCAAGTATCACCCTCAACCTCAAACAAGTGAACATTACTGTGCAATCACATATTTAGAGTTTTTACTCAGTTCAAGTTTAAAAGTTAAAATTTAATATTTGTTTTCACTGCATGTTACTTCTCCTTAAACAAAGTGTTTTTGATTAATAGATTTTTGCACTTTATTTTTTTGTATTTCAATCCAATTATATTTTAAAAATATTTCAGTTGAGTGGATGATAGAAAATTGCTATTATTGTTTTTTCTTTGAAGTAAATTTAGCCCACTTTTGCTAAAATAGAAAATATAGTCTACTGATGGTGCCTTGAATACCGGTTTCTTTCATTTAATGTTCATGTTATGGGGATATTTATATAAAGGAAATTTGTCTTTTGTGTCTGTTGAAAATTAAAGATTACTGACAGAGCCATAAGAAAATATTGCTTTATTTATCTGATCATATTGTAATATATTTGTTAGGTTTTCAGTAGGTTCAATTAGGTTCACTAGACTATATGCGTCATTTTAAAAAATTTCAATGAACATTCGAACAGTCCGGCCCTCGTCTTGTAGCTGATTTTTTTATTTGGCCCTCCGTCCATTTGACTTTGACACCCCTGGTGTAGGGGGACAAAATAAATCAAATCAAATTTATTTGTCACATACACATGGTTAGCAGATGTTAATGCGAGTAGCGAAATGCTTGTGCTTCTAGTTCCGACAATGCAGTAATAACCAACGAGTAATCTAACAATTCCAAAACTACAACTTATACACAAGTGTAAAGGGATAAAGAATATGTACATAAAGATGTATGAATGTGTGATGGTACAGAATGGCATAGGCAAGATGCAGTAGATGGTATCGAGTACAGTATATACATATGAGATGAGTAATGTAGGTTATGTAAACATATTAAGTAGCATTGTTTAAAGTGGCTAGTGATATATTTTCCATCAATTCCCATTATTAAAGTGGCTGGAGTTGAGTCAGTGTGTTGGCAGCAGCCACTAAATGTCAGTGGTGGCTGTTTAACAGTCTGATGGCCCTGAGATAGAAGCTGTTTTTTCAGTCTCTCGGTCCCTGCTTTGATGCACCTGTACTGACCTCGCCTTCTGGATGATAGCAGGGTGAACAGGCAGTGGCTCGGGTGGTTGTTGTCCTTGATGATCTTTATGGCCTTCCTGTGACATCGGGTGGTGTAGGTGTCCTGGAGGGCAGGTAGTTTGCCCACGGTGATGCGTTGTGCACACCTCACTACCCTCTGGAGAGCCTTACGGTTGTGGGCGGAGCAGTTGCCGTACCAGGCGCTGATACAGCCCGACAGGATGCTCTCGATTGTGCATCTGTAGAAGTTTGTGTGTTTTTGGTGACAAGCCGAATTTCTTCAGCCTCCTGAGGTTGAAGAGGCGCTGCTGCGCCTTCTTCACAACGCTGTCTGTGTGGGTGGACCAATTCAGTTTGTCCGTGATGTGTACGCCGAGGAACTTACTACCCTCTCCACTACTGTCCCATTGATGTGGATAGGGGGGTGCTCCCTCTGCTGTTTCCTGAAGTCCACAATCATCTCCTTTGTTTTGTTGATGTTGAGTGTGAGGTTATTTTCCTGACACCACACTCCGAGGGCCCTCACCTCCTCCCTGTAGGCCGTCTCGTCGTTGTTGGTAATCAAACCTACCACTGTAGTGTCGTCCGCAAACTTGATGATTGACTTGGAGGCGTGCATGGCCATTCGGTCATGGGTGAACAGGGAGTACAGGAGAGGGCTCAGAACGCACCTTTGTGGGGCCCCAGTGTTGAGGATCAGCGGGGTGGAGATGTTGTTACCTACCCTTACCTGCCCGTCAGGAAGTCCAGTACCCAGTTGCACAGGGCGGGGTCGAGACCCAGGGCCTCGAGCTTGATGATAATTTTGCACGCCCAATTTCAGTTTTTGATTTGTTAAAAAAGTTTGAAATATCCAATAAATGTCGTTCCACTTCATGATTGTGTCCCACTTGTTGTTGATTCTTCACAAAAAAATAGTTTTATATCTTTATGTTTGAAGCCTGAAATGTGGCAAAAGGTCGCAAAGTTCAAGGGGGCCGAATACTTTCGCAAGGCACTGTAGGTATTCCTCTTGTCCAGATGGGTTAGGGCAGTGTGGTTAAGATTGCATCGTCTGTGGACCTATTTGGGTGGTAAGCAAATTGGAGTGGGTCTAGGGTGTCAGGTAGGGTGGAGGTGATATGGTCCTTGACTAGTCTCTCAAAGCACTTCATGATGACGGAAGTGAGTGCTACGGGGGCGGTAGTCGTTTAGCTCAGTTACCTTAGCTTTCTTGGGAACAGCAGACTGGGAAAAGGATTGATTGAATATGTCCGTAAACACACCAGCCAGCTGGTCTGCACATGCTCTGAGGACGCGGCTGGGGATACCGTCTGGGCCTGCAGCCTTGCGAGGGTTAACACGTTTAAATGTTTTCCTCACGTTGGCTGCAGTGAAGGAGAGTCCGCAGGTTTTGGTTGCGGGCCGTGTCAGTGGCACTGTATTGTCCTCAAAGCGGGCAAAAAAGTTATTTAGTCTGCCTGGGGAGCAAGACATCCTGGTCCGTGACGAGGCTGGTTTTCCTTTTGTAATCCGTGATTGACTGTAGACCCTGCCACCATACCTCTTGTGTCTGAGCCGTTGAATTGTGACTCTACTTTGTCAGCTATACTGACGCTTAGCTTGTTTTATTGCCTTGCGGAGGGAATAGCTACACTGTTTGTATTCGGTCATGTTTCCGGTTACCTTTCCCTGGTTAAAAGCAGTGGTTCGCGCTTTCAGTTTCACGCGAATGCTGCCATCAATCCACGGTTTCTGGTTTGGGAATGTTTTAATCGTTGCTATGGGAACGGCATCATCAATGCACTTTCTAATGAACTCGCTCACCGAATCAGCTTATTCATCAATGTTGTCATCAATGTTGTTGAATGCTACCCGTGCTCAGATTTCAACCTTGTTGTCAAGAGACTGGACATTGGCGAGTAGTATGTTAGGGAGTGGTGCGCGATGTGCCCGTCTCGGGATCCTGACCAGAAGACCGCTACGTTTCCCTCTTTTACGACGTCTTTGTTTAGGGTCGCAGGCTGGGATCCATTCCGTTGTCCTGGGTGGAAGGCAGAACACAGGATCCGCTTCGGGAAAGTCATATTCCTGGTCGTACTGATGGTGAGTTGACGTTGCTCTTATATTCAGTAGTTCTTCCCGACTGTCTGTAATGAAACCTGAGATTACCGTTGGTACCAATGTAAGAAATAACATGTAAAAAAACAAACTGCATAGTTTCCTAGGAACGCTAAGCGAGGCGGCCATCTGTCGGCGCCGGAAGTAAATGTATGCGCGGTGGCGCACGCGCGCAGCCGGTTTGGGTTCCATTTAAGCAATTTGGCCGACAATTTATAATTTATTTTTGTCCATTTACACTAACGTTCAAAAGTTCGGGGTCACTTAGAAATGTTCTTGTTTTTGAAAGAAAAGCTCATTTTTGTCCATTAAAATATCAAATGATCAGAAATAGTGTGTAGACATTGTTAATGTTGTAAATTACTATTGAGCTTGAATCAGCAGATTTTTAATGGAATATCTACATAGGCCCATTATCAGCAACCATCACTCCTGTGTTCCAATGGCACGTTGTGTTAGCTAAACCAAGTTTATCATTGTAAAAGGCTAATTGATCATTAGAAAACCCTTTTGCAATTATGTTAGCACAGCTGAAAGCTGTGGTGCTGATTAAAGCAGCAATACAACTGGCCTTTAGACTAGTTGAGTATCTGGAGCATCCGCATTTGTGGGTTCGATTACAGGCTGAAAATGGCCAGAAACAAAGAACTTTCCTCTGAAACTCATCAGTCTACTCTTGTTCTGAGAAATTATGGCTATTCCATGCGAGAAATTGCCAAGAAACTGAAGATCTTGTACAACTCCGTTCACAGACCAATGCAAATGCAAACTGGCTCTAACCAGAATAGAAAGAGGAGTGGGAGGCCCCGGTGCACAACTGAGCAAGAGGACAAGTACATTAGTGTCTAGTTTGAGAAACAGACACCTCACAAGTCCTCAACTGGCAGCTTCATTAAATAGTACCCACAAAACACCAGTCTCAACGTCAACATTGAAGAGGCGACTCCGGGATGGAAACCATGTTTGACTCCGTTCCATTGATTCCATTCCAGCCAATACAATGGGAATGTCCTGCTATAGCTCCTCCCACCAGCCAACACTGGTGGAAACTAATCTAACCCGCTGGCTCCTGAAGCCCGTCCCCATTAGCTCCCGAGTCTAGCTAACTGGCGTTGCAAATTAGCACTTCGCTAGCTAACTGAGCAGTTTTAGAAGAAAACCGATATGAATAAACACCACTGCTAGCCCTCCTCGTTGTTGGGAGTGGATTCATATTTACATTTTATGGTAAAATTAATTGAAATTGGTGGTTACTGTTGGTTTCAGATCCAAGGCAAGAAATTGTCTGCCATGTTTTGGTAAGGGCTCAGAGTGATGTCACGCACTGTCGATACTCGTGAATATTCATGAAATTGCCTCGTGCATCTGGAAATGTTGTTTTTATCGCCCCCAACGTGCTAGGTGGATATCAGGTGTTAAGAGGGTATTAATAATGCTTTTATTAATTGATGTAAATACCAGTCTGTGCTCAAACTTCAAAGGCAAATATACTTTATAGGCTAATATATCCTCAAGCTGCTTGGCAAATGGTGTCGGGTTTGTGTTTCTATTTTTACTCACGCAAAAAAAACGTGAGGTCCTCATAAGCAATGTTACCTCAAATGTTTTTTGTCACGGAGCAAATTTCAGGTCTGCAGAGCGCAAACTTGAACGTTGTGAAAATAATGTGCAACGTCCGGAGCGTGTTTACTGTGAACACAGGCTGTACCCCCTTTAAATTAAAGTTAAGTGGTCAGGTAGGCTACTGTGGCTATTTGATAATGTAGCCTACCATCAAAAACAATGGAGAAAATGGATCTCTTAACATTTTAGATGGAAATAGCTGTTCTATCATTCAGCCAACAGTAGCAGCCAATGTGTGGTGTTCAATGTAGGCCTGCATTCCATGAGATCTTTGTAAAAAAAACATGCAGGGCGTAACATTAACCTGTTTATCCACTTGTCCATCAGACAAAGAGGTGACTGAAACTGTTTGACGTAAGAAACCACTTTACAAAATAAAATGCATCATTATTCCCATAACATTTTTTTATGCGAATCAGACATGCTACCCTCTGCCTATTGGCTACTTAGCCTGTCTGAAAATACGACACTCTCCCTTTTGAAAACATAAAAAGCTCTTTACCAAACTCACTTTTCTAAGATGGCTAGACATGCACACATGTTGTGCTCTTGTAGGAAGCAGTCAATCCCCTTTTGCTGACTGCAAATTATCTATAACTGGGCTAATAACTCACTAACTAGCAAAGGACATGAACAAAGACTACCTCAAGATTGCGCCTTCTTGAAGACAAAGTAACGAGGCTGATGAGCATCGCAAGCTGCTCCAAAGAGTTGGACAGTTTTGACTTTGCAACAGCAGCTGTTGAATTTAAGCAGGTTAAGTTTTGCTGCTAATGCAGATAAATTATTGTTATTGTGTTAGTCAAGCCTAGTTCTAGCAATTCTGTTGCCGCCCTAGGCAAGGTCAACATATGCCGCCCTCTGTGTCATGTATTGTATAAAGATTTGGAATGGATTGATAGATTACAGTAGAGTAATGGGTATCACGTGCAATTAGTGCATTTCACTTAAGATTTTTCAGTAGCACTTGGAAACTTAACATTGCCAACTATTCACATTGGAGAGTTGCAATCACAGCCAATAGTATATAGGAAACCGTTATCAATAAGCCACCTATATCACATGACACGAGTCACGATGCCACGATAGTTACAAAAAAAAAACATTTATTTACATCGTCCATTGGAACTGTAAGAAGAGTTAGGTGTACACTGAATAAAAATATAAATGCAACATGCAACAATTAAAAAGATTTTACTGAGTCGCCGTTCATATTAGGATCAGTCAATTTAAATAAATTCATTAGGCCCTAACGCCCAAGTCTATGGATTTCACATGACTGGGAATATAGATATGCATCGTTTAGTCACAGATACCTTTAAAAAATAAAATAAATAAAAAAGTAGGCCGTGGATAAGAAGACCAGTCAGTATCTGGTGTGACCATTTGCCTTATGCAGCGAGACACATCTCCTTGGCATGGAGTTGATCAAGCTGTTGATTGTGGAAGTCTGTCCCTCTCCTCTTCAATGGCTGTGTGAAATGCTGGATTTTGGTGGCAACTGGAACATGCTGTCGGTCCAATGTCTGGTCAGTATGCAGGGTTGCACATTTTGGGGTATATTCAGAGGTGGAAACTTTCCATGGGAATTAACCGGAATATATGGGAATAAATAGAAATATGCAAATTAATATTAATGCTATTTAAATATGTTTTTTGCATTGGATATATTTACCATAGCATATAGAGACAGAAATGTTAATCTTTTATCTTATCATAGGTAGACATAATTGCAAATAATTACATCTTTCAAATAGAAAAAAACAACAATTTAGTGACAAACTGAACTTTAATAAAATGAGTTGACTAATCACATGGGATGATTTCACTGAACAACAAAAGAAAGGGAATATTGAATGATCCCCAATGATCCATCGCATCTCCCAAAAACGTTTTCAACCATACGTCTGTAAAATGATGGTCTAGAAACTAAAGCTTTGGTTGTCTTCCTCTCAGGCTTCCATGTCTTCTCCCTGGACCTCCTCAATGTCCACCTCTTGAACATCAGACTCAGGCCTCATCTTCACTGTCACTTTCCAACCTTGTTGAGGATGGCTCGTTGTCAGGCCCTAAAAGCCTAAAATTTGCCCGGGTGGCCACCAATTTTTCAACCCTTGTATTGGTCAGCCTGTTGCCTGCTTTTGTGTCTGTTTCCAAACAAGACCAGTTGCGCTCTGAGGCGGCGGCTGACGGGATTCGGAGCATGATCGAGGCAACAGGGGAAAGTGCCTCAGATCCACAAAGTCCCTTCCACCAGGTGGCTGATGAGATATGTTGGCACGACTGCCATACTGGATATCCATCCCAAAGCCCTTACTTAGAAGTGTCCTGTGCCAGACTGCCAAGAACCTCGCCCTCATCCAGGCCAACGTGGCGAGACACAGTAGTGACGACACCATAGGCCTTGTTGATCTCTGCACCAGACATGATACTCTTGCCAGCATACTTGGGGTCCAACATGTACGCTGCGGCGTGTTTGGGCTTCAGGCAGAAGTCTTCACCCTTTTTGATGTATTTCAGAACTGCAGTTTCCTCTGCTTGGAGCAACAGTGAAGTGGGCAGGGCAGTACGGATTTCTTCTCTTACATCTGCAAGCAGTCTGAACATCAGAAAGGATGGCATTGTTTCCCTCAATCTGTGCAATGGCTACTGCTATAGGTTTCAGGCTGTTTACCACTCTCTCCCAAATGCATAATCCAAGAGGATACTCTTGATGGGGCTGTCCATATCGGCAGACTGATATGGCCATTTGTTGGAGAGACTCCCTCCCCTCCAGGAGACTGTCAAACATGATGACAACACCACCCCAACAGGTGTTGCTGGGCAGCGTCAATGTGGTGCCCTTATTTTTCTCACTTTGCTTCGTGAGGTAGATTGATGCAATAACTTGACCCTTCACATACCTAACCATTTCCTTGTCTCTCTTGTAGAGTGCATCCATTGTTTTCAGTGCAATGATGCCCTTGAGGAGCAGATTCAGTGCAGGAGCAGCACAGCCTATGGATGTGATGTGAGGGTAGGACACCTCCACTTTAGTCCAAGCTGCCTTCATGTTTGCAGCATTGTCTGTCACCAGTGCAAATACCTTCTGTGGTCCAAGGTCATTGATGACTGCCTTCAACTCATCTGCAATGTAGAGACTGGTGTGTCTGTTGTCCCTTGTGTCTGTGCTGTTGTAGAATACTGGTTGAGGGGTGTAGATGTAGTTAATTATTCCTTTCTTTAATTTTCTTGATCTTCACTTGAACTTGGCATGAAGCAAATGAGTAGATAAAGCATGTCTGGTTGGAGGGGTGTATGCTGGGCGAAGAACATTCAGAAATCTCTTCCAATACACATTGCCTGTGAGCATCTGAGGTGAACCAGTTGCATGCACAGCTCAAGCAAGACATTCATCAGCATTTCTCTGACTGCGTTCCTCCATTGAGTCAAAAAATACTTCTGATATCCATAAGCTGTTGCTATCTGTCTCATCATTTTGACCCCAAATAGAAGTAGAGGGTCTTTTGTCAGAGCTCTGAGGAACTTTATGCACTTGGCCAGATGATTCTGTCTTTTTGCATTCTTCACACATGATTTGGCACAGTTTTTGCAAATGTACACAGCTTTTCCTTCTACATTAGCTGCAGTGAAATGTATCCACATATCAGGTTGTGCACAAGGCATTTTCCTGTAAAGATTAGAAAGAAATGAGTAAAAAAATTATACAATTCCATGTATAGATAAATAGTTTAGCAGTTAGATTAAACAACTCCTTCGTAAGATAAATGTTCAAATTAAACGTGTATGGAGACAAGTTAGCAGGCTCAAGCAAGCTAAAACCCATATGGTAGCAGAAACTAACTAGCAGAAATTGTTAACAAGTTAGAAATGATTTAAACACACTTTGCTGTAGGCTACTATTTACAAGCTTACATTATTATTATTTTCATGCCATATAAAATATTTTCGCCCCACCTGGTATTGTAATCAAAACTTACCAGAAAGCTTGTAGTCCTTGGCTCAGAAAGTATAGTAGTGTGGGCTCAATAGCATCTCATTAGCGTGCAAGATCTTGAGAATCAGCTGTACATGTGATGGAAGAATGCACTATGCATGAAGAGGTTTGCATGCAATTAAATTCCATTGAATTGGGGATAGTTTAACCAAAATATGCCACAAGACCTAGAATTGCCTTATGTGTATCCCACAAAAAGGTTCACTGTTATTAACACATTATTTGGGGATGAATTTAAGCAAAATTCCCAGAATTATTCCGGGAATAATACCGGGCAGACTGTACCGTCTGTGACTGTCTTGTACCACAATGCTTGGCCTTCAGGGAAGCACCTCATCCCCTAAAATGTATCGCTGTGTGGCTTCTTCAGCCACCTTTACTGGTTTGGCATCCTTGTTGGTGCACCAAGCTTCTCATGCTGTTCAATATGACAAGCAACCACCACAATCAGAGCAAGGGGAACCAATACTTCAAGGTCTCAGAGCAAGTGACGTCACCGATTGAAACGCTATTAGCGCGCACCACCGCTAACTAGCTAGCCATTTCACATCTGTTACACAGAATTTGTTTTAGCTTCTCATGCTATTCTACACATTTTGCCTTGAGGCAGAGAATTTTGTTGTTTTTGAAGCCATTTTCCTGTAATTCTAAACATTTTTGCAGGGGAGCCTCGCAGGGGTGCGTCCTACGCCACTGATCCAGTATTTATACATGAATCACATCTATTAATAACTTGAAATTAAGGTTGTACTCAGTCTCATTTTCACCTCATGTATTACCTGATTTACTGAACAGAAGGCTCATCTCAATAGGTGGCCCAGGTATCCTCACGACATCAGTGTAGCTGAAGTGTTATGGTGTGTACCTACAGTATATTATATCATCATTGCTGAAATTGTGGAGGTGCCTGAGCATATGGAATTACAAATAAGAATGTAGGCTAGGTCATTTGGTAAATCGTTTCAGAAATTGTGTATATACCTTATCTGTAGATTCATATGTTACATTGTTTGAGGATATACTTTTATCATATATTCCTGACAAATGTGTTTTCTTTATTTTTCAGGAAACTGACAACTCAAGATCAGCCAGTTGAGGACACCTGAGCCCCCCTTTGTACTGTGACTGTCTTGTACCACAATGCTTGGCCTTCAGGGAAGCACCTCATCCCCTAAAATGTATCGCTGTGTGGCTTGTTCAGCCACCTTTACTGGATTGGCATCCTTGTTGGTGCACCAAGCTTCTCATGCAGTTCAATATGACAAGCAACCACCACAATCTGAGAAGCAGCCTCTCTGCACTCACTGTGGTGAAGTGCTTTCAAACAAGGAGCTCCAAGACCAGCACTTCTGCAAAGCACTACCTGAGACCCCGGCTCCCTCTCTTTTTATCTGTGATTGTGGGGATGAGTTTCAGAACTTTAATGAAATGCTGGAGCATAAAAGATCTCATGTCTCAACCCCCCAGCAGCAGACCCAGACGACTGATGCCAGATATTTGAGCCAAGACGAATGTAGTCTGGTTGAACCTGCCCAACCAGTCTCCCCTCAGCCAACCCTTAGCCAAACCATTTTGGGCCTCATTCCCCCCTCTCATCCCTCACCCCTATCTCCTGTCATTCCTAGTTCAATACTCCCACAGCTTAATAGCACATCCACCGTTCCTGAAGTCTATACAAATAAGGGGTTTATTGCCCTAACCAGACCTCCAGAGCTGAACAACCTCCCTCCAGGTGCAAGTGAGCAGGAATTACAGCCTGATGGGCTTGACCAACCTGAGAACATCTCTACTGCACAGGAACCCTCACCACAGTCTGTCCAGGATGAGACTCCTGAGGATGCAGACTGTCCCGTTACAAGCGGTGCATCTTCAGAAGATGCCGGCGCACCTAAAAATGAGACAATAATGAAGATGATAGCAAATGCCTACATGAAACGTTATCAACCTGCTCAACACTACCCATTAAGACACAAGAGACTTGTGTTCCCCAAAAGAGAGCTTATACCAGTGGAGGTGATGTCACAATCCAAACAAACAGCAGCATCCACACCAGGGCCCTCTATTGGCCAGTTAAGACACCTGCTTACAAACTCTGGTGCAAAGACAATAGCCCGTCCATCTGGCATCATATCTTTGACTCAGACCTTCTGCCCTGTAGTAGTTCTTGAGACCCGCCAAAAAGCTTATTGATTCTAGAAATAGGTCCACACAGGGGAGATATCAATGTGGTCGCTGCCGAAGTGTTTTTCAGGACTTGGACAGCTTGACAGTGCATCATGCCTTACACAGGAAGGAGATAGTGAAGTGTTGTCGTCACTGTAAACAACTGATGATTGGAAAACCACCCCTTCCAGACAACCACATCTGTCCCCTGGCTCCCCACCACCTTACCTCAGTGGGGAGTAAATGCCACTCTATCAAAAAGACTGCATCATTCCAGAAGCAAAAGAAGCGACAACCGCAAAGAAGCTTCCAAAGTGTTAAAGCTAGGACGCCTTACTTTTGTCAAGTGTGCAAGCACAACTATGCCCGTAGGTATAATCTCAATGTGCACAAGTGTCAGGGGCCACCCCATCCTCTTCAGCATGCCTCCAACTCTGCCCTGTACAGAAATACTGCATTTGGGTTAAACATTAAAGCAAGGGAGCCTGTCACAGGCGTCAACCAGAGGCCTCTAATCTCCAAAACCGTCGGTGCGGGCACTGTCAGCACTCGTCAGATAAAGGAGGAGGTGATTTCTGCAGAGTCAAGGCCACATCCTCAGTTTCCTGATTTACTCTGGTCTGGTTCACCTAAAAGCTTCTCATCCTTCTATCCCAAAGTTTCCACGCATGTAACACCAGAAGAAATTGATTCAGGATCTGCAACACTACAGCAAGGAGATGGTGAAGGGGACAACGCAGCAAGTAGTTTTAAACAAGAAGGTAAAGATGGAGAATGGACAATGCCTTTAGATGATTCTGAGATTGACGTGCTGATTGAGGCAGTAGATGCAGAAGACGACGATGATTTAATGCTACAAGAACCTATTTCTCAGGGTCATGTCAAGTCTACAAAAGATGGCGTGCCTTATTTCATAAAAGATGGTGCTAGACGTTTTCCCTGCTATAGATGTCAGAAAACGTACAGTCGAGGGTGCACATTAAAAAAGCATCAAAGACTGTGTGGAAATAGATCATTTTTGCCACAATCTACCTTCCGGGCGGTAGCACAGAAAGTCAACAAGGGTCAATTCCAATTCGATTGCTATGTCTGTGGGAGGAGCTTTAACCGCAAAGATAACATGCTGATTCATAGGAAGAAGTGCCAGTTAAGTAGAACCGTGGCCAAGAATGATAATGGACTTTTACAACAGGGCTTATCAGCAGCCCAGGCACCACAACGTCTCGTGGCACAAAGTAGTAAAAATCTGGGGGATAATGGGGCAAATTGGGGTATTATGTCATTGCCCAATGTTCTCCCCAGGAGAGTGACATGTGAATGTGGGGCAGGCTTCACTAGCCCACGGCTCCTCCTGGAGCATTTGCAAAAGCATGCGCAGGAGTCCTATACCTGCCCCACATGCGGTGAGACACTGAGTTCCTGGGCAGACTATGAAGTCCACCTACAAGTGCACATGCAGCCTCAGCACCAGATGTATGGGGGAATGCAACAGCAGAGCTCTCCACCTCTACTGCTTAGGTTTCCACAGCAGCCGCGTCAATGTCGGCAGCCCCTGCCAAAGCAGCGACATGCGCCTCTGCAACACTCTCTGCCAACACAGCGCCCTCAGCCAAATCAACAACCTCTGCGGAAGCCTAGGAAGCCACAGCCACGCTGTGTGTGCATACGATGCAGCAACACCTTTTGCAGTCGCGGCGCGCTGCTAAAGCACCTCTCCTGGAATCGGTGTAAAGGTGACAGAGGAGCTATTTCAGCAAAGGCAAACCACTGTTCCCGCTGCAGCATGGACTTCCCCAATGGCCTCAGCCTCAAGTTTCACCAGCTAAATGGAATGTGCAAGCCTGCCTTCAAGCCCATGCGTTGCCCTGTGTGCGTGCGCTGGTTTGGCACTGTGGAGGACTCCAGAAACACCTGCAAACACACGACCAGACCAACTCATTTCGCTGCCTCATCTGCCAGCGCCTCTATCCCAGCCTACGGTCACTGAAAGACCACCGCAGAAAGGTCCATTGCATTTTGTCTGGAGACACAGAGCAGGTTACACAATGAGAATGAATACTCTGAAAATCATAATCCAACAGAACATATGAACAATGATTTTAGCTAAATGTTTTTGCAAGATCTGTTATTGATTTGAGGGATTAATTTTGTCTTGTGTAACCATATATAATCACTATTGTACTTTGATTCTATTTTCACTGTCTATCAATAGACTTTTCTTGCTCACTTGAACCTATTTTAATGGTCATAGTTGTAATTGTTGTATTGTGCTGTAAAATGCAATGATGTTTTTAGCTTGTTCTTTAAGGGATACTTTGGGATTTTGGTAATGAAATCCTTTATTAACTTCCCCACTATGAAGGAAGTTTGAGGTAGTTACCGTAGACTTCGTCATTGTGCTAATGCTAGTTAGCAACTTCCTCCAAACTGCACGCAGAGACATAAAAATGGTATGGACAAGTTCATCTGACTCTGGGAAGTAGATTAGAAGTAGAAGGGCTTTATTGCCAAAATCCTGAAGTATCCCTTTAACTCTTTAACCATTATTAAAATGTACCACTTATTGTTCAACTGCTATTTTAGGTTGTGCAAAAACGTTGATGGTTATATCTTAGTGTGGTAGCTGTCAGTGAATTGTGGAGAAAACAAATAAGTGAATATACACTACAAAGTATGTGCACACCTGCTCGACGAACTCCTCATTCCCAAATCATGGGCATTAATATGAAGTTGGTCACCCCCCCCCCCCCCCTTTGCTGCTATAATAGAATGCACCCTTCTGGAAGGCTTTTGTGTAGATGTTGGAACATTGCTGAGGGGAATTGCTTCCATTCAGCCACAAGAGCATTAGTGAGGTCGGGCACTGATGTTGGGCGATTAGGCCTGGCCCGCTGTCAGCGTTCCCATTTATCCCAAAGGTGTTCAATGGGGTTGAGGTCAGGGCTCTGCAGTCCAGTCAAGTTCTTCTACACCGATGTCGACCAACCATTTCTGTATGGACCTTGCTTTGTGCACGGGGGCATTGTCATACTGAAACAGGCAAGGGCCTTACCAAACTGTTGACGCAAAGTTGGAAGCCCAGAATCGTCTAGAATGTCATTGTGTGCTGTAGTGTTGATTTCCCTTCTTTGGAACTAAGGGGCCTAGCCCGAAACATAAAAAAACAGCCTCAGACCATTATTCTTCCTCCACCAAACTTTAATTGCCACTATGCATTGGGGCAGGTAGCGTTCTCCTGGCATCCACCAAACCAAGATTCGTCTGTCGGACTGCTAGATGGTGAAGCGTGATTCATCAAACCAGAGAATACGTTTCCATTGCTCCAATGGCGGCGAGTTTTACACCACTCCAGCCGATGCTTGGCATGGCGCATGGTGATCTTAGGCTTGTGTCCGGCTGCTCGGCCATGGAAGCCCATTTCATGATGCTCCTGACTAACAGTTATTGTGTTGATGTTCCAAACTGCCTCTGGAAGCTCGGTCGTGAGTGTTGCAACTGAGGACAGGCTTCTTCTTTTCTCTTCTCCCCTCCGAACTCACAGAACGGAACCGGAGTGCGATGTTTCCACTTCACAATAAATGCACTTACAATTGACCAGGGCAGCTCTAACGGCAGACATTTTACGAACTGACTTGTTGGAAATGTGGCATCCTATGACGGTGCTGTTGAAAGTCACTGAGCTCTTCTGTAAGGCCATTCTACTGCCAATGTTTGTCTACTCTGGAGATTGCATGGCTGTATGCTCAATTGTATACACCTGTCAGCAACGGTGTGGCTGAAATAGCCAAATCCACTAATTTGAAGGGATGTCCATACTTGTGTGTGTATATATATATTTGAGCACTTCCATCAAAACAGAAATGTAGTGTGTGTTGCTCCTTGTTTTAATAAAGCCCCATTCAAAGATGAAAGATTTGAGTTGATTGTTGTTACTACTAACCAGGTTTCCAACCATTTTGTGTATGAATTACCTGGCACAGTAATTTACTCATGACAGGCCTGATGGAAATAGCTAATGTCTAAGTAAAATGTCGACAAAATAAAATATGCCACACAAGTAAAGAATGCAATGGAAACCTATTGAATGTTAAATGTATTTAGTACATGAAAACTTAAGCAAAAAATGCTTTTCATGTGGGGTCCTATTAGTTTGTTGCCCAAACTGTTAGAACGCTACCAAACAAACTGCACGTCGACCTTACCAACTTCAGACGAGTCTCGACACCTGTGGCGTTTGTGAGAGTATCCCCTTTCCAAAGAGTGATCACAATAGTTTTTTTTAGGTCAAACGTTCAGACTCTAAATAAGTTTTTGTGAGAAGACCGGTTTATGGGTTGTCTCAGATGCGGAAGTATGACACTGGGGGATGCGGTGGATTGAGATGCATCCAATGCAAAAAAAAAAAAAACTTGTTTAAAATGATTTGTGATGGGGATTTAATTTTTTTAAAAATAGATTAATGCAACGGTGCGTCAATCGACGCTAGGGGGCTAATGTCCGTTTTTTTTGTGCCACCATTTAAGAAGGTGATAAAGGCTATACTATTTACAGAATCTTATTTTAAAGGCTTGTACTATTTGGTGAAATGGAAATGGGTCACAGGAGGCACTGACTGGTTAGCCATTAAGGCATAAAAAGTAGTTTTTAGGAATGCATGTGTGATAAATATGTTGATAATTGAGCATTTTTCCCATATTTGCTTTCTTCTTAGCGTTGTGCAAACCATCGCGAATTTACATTCTTTGTTGCGAAACGGAATGTAAAAATAGGTTCGTATTAGGCTAGCTCCCCTCTTCCCTTCATTCATTACCAGACTCAACCAGAGATACTGGATATAAAGACACGATGCTTGTCTCCGCCCTGACAATGGGATTCTTTGTCCACAGTGGAACAGGGGCCTGTCAAGCGCCCGTCTATTCTTTGGATTGGTGGATTAGGGGTGTTGCTGTTCAACCGCCTGTATTCAATGCTACGCTTGCTTCATAAATAAACAGTCTCAAATTACACTAAGGATGACTCCGTAGTTGCCGGGATGTCGGGTGCGTCACGCTTATATCAGTACGCTTTTTACAACCTAAGCATTACGAAACTTCTATTCGATCAAATAAACCTCACGTATCAAAACAGCTATTCATTTTTTATCTTGATTAAATTCGATACTCATTGACCCCATACATAAACTCCTCTCTCCTAATGAATGTTCTGTGGAAAGATTTTGGGCGGAGTAAACCCTCTCGCTTCGCCTCTTTGTCTTTGACTCAATTAATCAACTTGCATACTCCAACCCGACAGGCGGCAGTGTTGCATTGCATTTGGAAGTTTACCCGCCAACGAAACGAAGTAAGTTGTATTTTCCACCTCGCTGCCGCGGATGCGTTCCAAAATTCAGCCTATAAGGTTATGAAATATGAATAAAGCTACGTAGCAATATTATAGCAAAGTTACAAATGTCAGAATTTTAGATGATCGATGGCAGTAATATGAACGTGGACAGCATTGACTCGCCGGTGTAAGGTAATGCTGCTAACGTTAGCTAGGCTAGCTATGTTTTGGGAATGGATAGCTAACGCTATAGCTATACTAACAAACATTTCCTAGGCTGACTGGCTAGCTATCAATATAGTTAGGTATATATGTCAAATGTAATTACTTGTGTCGATGTACTATTAAGCTTTAGTCTGCAAATTGGGTTTAAGCTTTTGAACACCCCACTGGTCCAAGAAACAAAGACCCCCAAATTTGGGCCAGCGCCGGTCTTTGGGTGGCGGCGTTTCATAGTGATTTACGACCAAGGTGTTAGCTAGCTACATAGTGAATTTATCAATATCACACTACTTAACAAGTTAGCGTAAGTCTCAAGGCTAGCACGCCCTACAGCTACCTAATGTTGTGTTGCTGAATTATGTGCCCTGCTTTTTATGCAATACTTCCCTGTGGATATATAATTTCTAATCAGTACAGTTGAACAAGCTTTCTGAAATAATATCCTTTCTGTTACCTCAGACACTCCAGAGAGACCCTATTCTACATGAATCATCACATTGAGGACAGGTCAAGATGCAAAAGTGGAACTATATGAAAGGGGAAAGGGAGCTTGGTGATGGTGGACCCCCTTTTTGCTTTAGTTGTGAAAGGGTCTTTCCAGACCAAACGTCATTTCATGACCACTTTTGTCCTGCGGCTGGTTTCATCTGCTCCTGTGGAACAGAGTTCTCCATGTATGTTGATATGATGGACCACAGTGGGTTACATGAACCAGGCCACACTGTAATTAATTATAGCACCATAAAGAAGGAACAATATCAGAGGGAGAGAGAATACAAGGAGCAGCTTTCGAGGCTGGTATTGACGGCGGGGCAGGGAAGCTGGGCTAAGCCTGGACCGACTCGGATGCTATCGGCCCCTATTCCACGAGCTACAAAGCCTCCACCTGGTCCAAGTGCCCCAACAACAGACCTCTGGCACCAATTCCAGCCAGTGGTGTTGGTGGAGACCCTGCGCAAGTTTGGAAGGACAAAGCCCTACAGGTGTGCCTACTGTGAACTGGGCTTTGCAACAAAAGACTTACTCGTATGGCACCACAACACTCATGCAAGAAATAAAGTCCATGGCTGCCTGCGGTGCGGGGTTCTCCTGCTCAGTAACAATAAGTCACCACAGCCTGGCCACCACCAGTGTGGATCATATCGGGCAACTCCTGAAACCAGATTCACCACTGCCACAGTGCTGAGTAACAGGAAACAGCCCGCTGGGTATGCTAAGAAGGTTGTCCAGCGTCAGCCGTGTCCGGACCCGTTCAATGGGGAGCTGCAGCTAGGGATGCATATGGTCTCACAGCAGCCCATTCCAGGGACTTCTGGAACAAAATACTTGAAGTGTAGAGTGTGTCAGGAGCCCTTCCAAACTGTCAAGCTGCTCGAGAGGCACCGTTGCACAATGGCGGCGTCCTTTTTTGCACAGGAACTAGGTCTGATGTCTGGCAAACAGCTCAATGGTCACAGAAAAGGGGAGGGGACCAGCCCATACTCCTTGCCTCAAAGCAATGGTGACAATGAGCTGGCGTTCAACATTCAAACTTCAACGAATGTAACTGTATACGACCACAAAGCAGTAGGCCCGGATAGGGGCACAGGGTTGTCTGCCGTTTCTGTAAAAACTGAGGTTTCGGATGATGACTGTTTTGTGATTGAGGATGCGTTTTCGTGCTAGTCGGAACTAGGAAACTCTGAAATTTCCGACTTGCTAACTGGTTGAACACAGCATGTGTATAAAAACCAGTTAGTAAATCGGAAATGTCCGTGTTTCCTAGTTCCGACTAGCACGTGAATGTGGCATAAAAGCTCCTTCACCAAACCAGGTCAGCTGTTATACCAACAATTAACCTCTTCCCTCCCAGTACTACAGACATGAACAGTGCAAAAAGCATTCCCAATGTGAACCCTCTGCATCTGCCACGGACATAAACATCTTCTATGGGTTATGGGTATGGTCCCTTTTTGTAAGGTAGCGGCTTAACTCTTATCTAACTACTCAATTTACAACTAATTTGTCAGTAGCCTAGATTTTATTTTTTACCTTGATTTTATTTTTCAGTGTGTTTATCAAATGACATTGAAAATGTTACATATGCAGTATCAAATCAGTGTATGGTTCAGATAACCACAAACATTGTATGATAGCTTGTCTTTTGAAAATGTGCTTGTTTTTTTTACAGTAGCTTTACTGAAAATGTGGTATAAGCAGCATTGGCCATATCACAAGAACATGTTGGTTCTTTCTAGCCATTTCTGTGGTCTTGGAATAAAATATTGTTTTGTTTCCGCTCTCTCCCTTTCTTTTGTAGCAACTTAAGTGTAATAATCTGTGTTCTCCGTATTTCAGGAACCAAAGCAATAGCAGCAGCCATAAGTGATAGCTGGAAAAGGCTATAAGGACACTCCTGATCTGCAAAACATTTATTTTTCTCCAGAATTACTTAAACTAGGTTACGGTTAGAGGTAGGTTTTAAGGTAAGAGACAGTTTTAGATTTTGGTTAGTTGTTTTACAAGTCAGGGTCTGTTATAGCCTCTGCCAAGAGAGCATGATGGATATGTAGATAATGTATGCACTGATTGCTTGGGATAGCTCTCTGACATAGTTTGTCACTTGTGAATGCACATAGCATACAAAAATAGGGGTTAGTCGTCGTAGAATATTTTGCCATCTCATGAGAATTTTATTGTCACTGCACACAGTTTTTGGGTAAACTTTTTTTTTTTTTTTCTGTTGTCCATCGTTGATGAGGTAGGCAGGCATCGCGACACAATTTCCGGGCTACCGGATGTTGAGTGAGGAGAAAAAAACAATTGAATCACGAATACAATAAGCGAACATTTAAAATTATGGCACACACCACTGTATCTGAACGTTGGCGAAAACATACATGTTATGTGCAATGCATTATTTATAAATATTGATATTTTGTCGGGTTTGGACTACAAAACGGTATGTTGACATTAGCTAGCTAGCTTTCATCATGTCGACAGCTATCTAACTGGTGAATCGAGAACAAGTTTGCACTAACACATTTTTGGGTGAGTAACTGCGAGTTTTACATAAAACAGATCTAGCTATTGCGTGCATGTTTCTTTAGCTAGCTAACTGGATTTAGAGCATGTTTTCCAACATGTCGGCCTACCTGCAGAATTTCGCTACAGCTGACGTTAGTTGACACAGCTACATACCGTGCCTTCAGAAAGTGTTCACACCCCTGACTTTTTCCACATTTTGTTGTTATATCCTACATTTACAATGTATTAAATTGAGATTTTGTCACAGACCTACACAATACCCCATAATGTCAAAGTGGAATTATGTTCTTAGACATTTTTACAAATTAATTAAAAATGAAAACCTGAAATGTCTTTAGTCAAGTAATCAGCCACGTTATGGAAAGCCTAAATAAGTTCAAGAGTTAAAATGTGCTTAAGTCACAAGTTGCATGGACTCACTCTGTAAAATAATGTTTAACATTTTTTGAATGACAACCTCATCTATTGGTAGATGGGTAAAACTTGAGAAGTTATTCATTAACACTGGATGGTGTATCAATACACCCAGTCACTACAAAGAGACAGGAGTCCTTCATAACTCAGTTGCCGGAGAGGAAGGGAACTGCTCAGAGATTTCAACATGAGGCCCATGGTGACATTAAAACAGAGTATAATTGCTGTGATTGGGTCAACATTGTAAGTTACTCGTCAATATTAACATAAATGAGAGTGTACAGAATATATTCCAAACATGCATCCTGTTTGCAATAAGGCACTAAAGTAAAACTGCAAAAAATGTGGCAAAGAAATTTACTTTATGTCCCAAATACGGTGTTATGTTTGGGGCAAATTCAATACATCACTGAGTACCACTCTTCATATTTTTAAACATGGTGGTAGCTGCATCATGTTATGTGTATGCTTGCCACTGGCAAGGACTAGAGTTTTTTTGTATGTTAATAAAAATAAATGGAATAGAGTTAAGCACAGGCAAAATCCCAGAGGAAATCCTGGTTCAGTCTGCTTTCCAACAGACACTGGGAGACAAATTCATCTTTCAGAAGGACAATAACCTTAAATACAAGGCCAAATCTACACGAGTTGCTTATCAAGATGACATTGAATGTTCCTGAGTGGCCTAGTTACAGTTTTGACTTAAATCGTCTGCAAAATCTATGGCAAGACTTTAAATAGACTGTCTAACATTGATCAACAATCATCTTGTCAGATGTCAGAGCCTGAATAATTATTTTAAGAACATGTAAATATAGTACAATCCAGCTGTGCAAAGTTCTTCAAGCAGGTGAGTCAAGCTCATTCACATGGAGGTCCTAGTGCCTGCTGGATTTAGTTTTTTTAAACTTTCAATTAAGTCCTCGACAACCAGGTGAGAGGAGCTCCTTATTAATCTTTGACCTTAATTCATCAATAAAGGAAGAGTGAAAACCTGCAGACTTTTGGCCCTCTGTGGAATGAGTTTGTCACATGTCTCAGAGACTTACCCAGAAAGACTCACAGTTGTAATCGCTTCCAAAGGTGATTCTAATATGTATTGGCTCAGGCGTGTGAATAATTATTTAAATTAGATATTTCAGTATTTAATTTTCTCAATAAATGTGAAAACATTTTCAATAAACATGTTTTCGCTTTGTCAGTATGGGGTGTAGAAGGGTGAGCATTTTTTTTATTTTGAATTCCGGCTGTAATAGAACAAAATGTGAAAGTCGAGGGGTATAAATACTTTCTGAAAGCCCTGTAGCTAGCTGCCTACAGAGACAAGAGGAATAGATTTGATTTGGGAATTCCCGTAGCTAGTTCTTTTCACTTCGATTAGATCACTGGATGTCAGACAGCCTCAATGGGTTGTGGTGCCTACAACCTATCAATTTGATTCAAGACATGGAAGACACAAGGTGCAACATTTAAACCCAACAGAACAACACTACATCAGTGTGTGAGTATGTGAGATGCATGTAAGCTGATGTTTGGTGAGACAATTTGAATGACAGCATGGGGATAAAATGTTGCACAGGCTGCTAAATCTGGTGCGAAAATACAGATGCAAAATGTAGTGGGACCAGTGGTATATGGTTGTTAAATTATTATAAAAAATGATTTCAAGTCAGTGGCACAGCCCCATCCCTGTCTTGTCCCAATCTATAGAAGGGGTGTTCTTGGCCATTCTTGCCAGGGGCCCTAGAAAGACTAACATTTCTGCGTGCAAAGGGGAAGTAAACTCAAAATACAACATAACATGACCGTTAGTTCGTTAAACCAAGACAGTTTTCAATGTTATGATGTAGAATCACGTGACTCAAACCTCTTTTCTTCTGTTTAGGTACCTGGGGACAGTAGTGGGGTTACCTGGCTAGTTTGTGGTGGAAGAGGAGACGCGTGGTTTGAACAAAAGCTGGATGATCGTTCTTGCCTGGGCTGTTATTGGAGGATCTACGTTGAACATTTATCTTTTCCTCATCAGTCCCGCCAGAGAGCCTGCCTAAAAATAAAGACAGTAAGTATTAAAATAGCATAAGAAAGTCACTAATGTATGTTGGAAAAAGTAGCGTCTTGTTACTTGTATCCCAGAGGCTAGAAAAACTCCATCCTCAATCTAGATTTAATGAGAATTCACCTCTTCCCTATGTTTGGTTTGAAAACACAGAGCAAGAGACTGACTGACATGGGAAGTAAAATTTCCTTCAGTAGAGGAGTCAATGATGAGGAAACAGTCAGCCTTATCTGCTGCCCATAGCAACCCTCCTAAACCCTTGCCTGCCCTGACTAACGAGAAACCGGTAACTGCTGATACTGGCAATGGAGACGCTACTGTTCTAATGTGTCCCCCTTCAGGGTATTTTCATGTCTAGAACTGTATATCTGATACAATATACCCATATATTTGTGCGATATGTGCTGTGTTTGGCTGTTTCTATATTTGATTATGAAAACAGACTGGCGCAAAAGAAAAGTATTAACGCGTTATACCCTTTTTTTAATATATATTTTTTTTACAGCCATCTGAAGAGAAGATCCGCAAGGAGATAGACAACTGCCATAACATGCCCCCAATGAAGGAGCCCTTACAAAGACTCCAACTACAGAGAGAAAGTAAAAGCCAACAGAACAAAGTGGTAGCTGAACCCTCTGACACACGGTCACTACCAGGTACCCCGGTTTCGGTTGTCCATCCTAATTCCAGAAAGGTAAACTCTGGTGACAATCACAGAAGAAAGCTCACAAAGACCCAGGCAAATATGGAGAAAATGCATGTTAATTCACCTGCTACTGGTCATGCTAGAACTCAATGTGAAAGTGCTAATCCTGAAGTGCATTTATCACTTACTGGGAGTGAGCAAACATTGAACTGTATCACAAAGGAGCTGGTGGGTGTAACAAGGCCAGCAGCGGTAGACGTTGTTAGGAAACGTGGTCGCCCTCACAAGAAGGCAAAGATGCTGCATACTGTGCTACAAACAGAGGAGAGTTCTTATCTGAGCACTGCAGAATCAAAGGCTTGGAGTGAAACAATGTCTGACAGAGCGAATGCTATTTCTTTTACTACAAACGGTGTAGAAAACAGGGGTGACATGTCTCTCAGAGCTATTGAAACAAAAGCAATACCTCTGAACTGTGAACCAAGCAATACAGCGGTGTCTGTTCTTGACTCGTCCCCCCAAGACCATCAACCAGCTGAATCCAGCCCTGTGGCTATCTCACCCTTGGAACCAAAAAGGAAAAGGGGACGACCGAAGGGGTCGACCAAGAAACGACCAGGAAGAACCATGAACACTATTTCAGTGCAACAATCCCATGTAACAGAAGAAAAAATGGTAATTAAAAAGGAACCTGATGAGATGCTATCTGAAAAGAGAGGGAAACATTGGTCCTCAGCCTGAGGAAACTCCTGTTGAGCCTAAACACAGAGTAGGACGACCACCAAAGAAAACAACACTCGTGAGGCAGTTTGCATTAGCACAGAGAAAATCACAGAGAAAATCATGTTCTATTACAGCATCTGTGAATTCTCAGGATATTACACCACAACATCAGAAGATTGAGACTGAGCGTTCAGATTATATAGCACGGCATGTGTCTGTGTCACTTAGTCGCGTTGATTCTCAGAGAGGTGGTAGGTCAAGTGGGACTGCTGACATGATCTCTAATGTGAAGTGTGAGGATATTGAAATAGAGCTGGGGGATTTTAATTCCCTGGCACAGTCAAATTGTCTCATGTCTTTTCAATGCCAAACTGACACCAGTGTGAAGGTTGAGGCCTGTAATACTAGTTGTGATGGCACTGAATTCAAAAAGCCACTCAAAGTTTACAAACGCAGAGAAACTGCTGGCACTGCTCCCAGAAAGCGATCCCGGTTTGTTTTTGGAAAAACTAAATACAAAAAAGGAAAGAGGAAAAGGTGTATTGATGCTAGAGGTAGACTCCGAAGTGTGACCTCACAGGGAGATCCAGACACCATGTCAAAGCAGGTCAATGAAGGCAATGGTGATGTTGGAAAGGAGATGGACTGTGGCGAGTCAGCTTGGGAGTATGAGGGCAACACAAATGACAGCTTTTCAAATGGAAGTAAGTCAACAGATGAAGGATTTAAAGATTTGTCTGAGAGTCACCAAAATCCTATCGTCACTGATGTAAACATATTAGAAACTATGTCGCATGAGTCCTTTTCGAAATCAGATGTCGTACAAGGTGAAGAATTTACAAGTAAAAAAATCAAGAAAGAGAGAGATGGTGTAGGCGATGAAACTGAATATAACCCAACAAGCAGTTGTCCGAAGGCTAGGGGTCGACCAAAAGGGAGACCAAAAGGCACAGGGAAAACGTGTGAGTACTGCGGACGCCATTTTGATTTTGTGTCTGTATATACCGTCCATCTACGCACTCATACAGGCGAAAGGCCCTATAAGTGCATTGATTGTGACCAAGACTTTGCCCAGCTATCCAACTTAAAAAGTCATGTCAAGAAACATAACAAGCGCTGTCAGCCTCTGAAGTGTCCTTATTGCAAAATGAAGTTCAGTAATTCAGAGGAATTGCTTGCTCATTGCAAGTGGCACTCGCAGAACCCGAACCAGGACTCAGAGTCTGAAAGTAAAACGAAGGATAACATAAATGAGGCCACTCATACACCCCTTGTTTCTCTGAAAGAAAGGAGAAAAAGGGGAAAGGGGGGGATACTCAAATGCCACATTTGTGGGAAAGTATTTCCCTTTTGGTCTGGTCTGCAGGTTCATATACGTATGCACACTGGGGAAAAACCATATATCTGTAAAGTATGTGGGAAAGCCTTTAGTAATCGCTCATCAATTCGTATTCATGAGGTGACACACTGGTCCATTAAGCCTTACAACTGCACATGGTGTGGAAAGAGTTTCACTCAGTTGTCGTCTGCAAAAAAACATCCCTGCAAGGGTCTGAGGGAGAGTAATGACAGAGGGAGCCGGAAGAAGCCTTTCATATCTTTTACATGTCACATCTGCGAAGAGAGATTTGTTCAGAGGCGTCAGTACAAAACCCACCTGAAAACCCATGCTGGTGTGAAGCTCTTTCGCTGTTTATTCTGTGACCAGCTGTTTAGTGTGATGTCAGAATTTGAAGAGCACCACCAATATTGCACCAAAGTTAGGGGGGAGAAGATGACATCCAAATCTGAATTTAGGATTTGGAAACCTAGAGCCCCTAATCAGCGAAGCTCGCAACAACCAAGTGTCAAGAGTCATTCACGCTCGCAACAACCAAGTGTCAAGAGTCATTCACCAGTCACCCAGTTAGTATTTCCTGCAGCTGCTGATATTCAACCATTTCAGAACCTTGGACAGAGTTCAACTTCCTCTGCCTCGTTGCTGAACTGTGAAACTACCTCACAGCAAAAACAAAGTGGTCGTCTGTCTTCACAAACACATCCCAATAAAGCCATTGCTACAACTCTGCGCCCCTTTCAAACATGCATTATACCCACAAACAATCTCACCCCACTTGTATCAAAGTTGAACAGTCTAGATCGTAAATCTGACCCGAGGAAGTACTTATGCCCACGTTGTGGAAGACTTTTCAGACACACAGGAAGACTCCGAGCCCACATGCTAACTCATGCCCACAGTCAGAGCTACACCTGTGACTGCTGTGGAAAGACCCTGGAAAGCTGGAAAAAGCTTTGGCTTCACCAGCGAATCCACAGACAGAAACTAGGACGGTTCTCATGTCCAAAGTGTCGCCAAGGTTTCCGCTTCGTTGGGCCCTACAAGCAGCACATGCTGCGAGAACACCCTGAGTACCAGTGGATCGATGAGAGACCAAACAAAACTCTCCAAGGACTTGAACAGCAGCAGTGCCTGCCTTATCAATGTGAGGAGTGCAACACCAGCTTCAGGACACTAGATTTGCTTTTCAATCATCAGCTTTGCCATTCCTCACCAGGTGACCACAGTATGTGGATACAGGACGACTGCTATGATTACTCTCCCTCGACACATGAACATGATGTACCTTCCAACGTGAATGGATTTGACCCTCAAATGAACAGTGGCGTAACACACTCCCATCAGGAACTCCACCATACCTACTACCCTTCTCCACCTCTTCAAGCAAACCACCCACGAGGTTCACATCTCCTTCATTACTTTTCCAATCATTCAGACCTACTACATTCACTGTCACCCCTTATACCTGTGCCTCCCCCAATGCAACACCCAGGTTTCCAACCAGGCCTCCAGTTATATGACTCCACCCAGCTGCTCACAAGCCCTCTATCACCACTGTACTCACAGGTAGAGACCATTCCAAACCCTGACAGAAAAGATGGGAATGTAAACAAGAAGCAGAGTAGAATTTATGGGAATGCGACTAAACGTGCTGCTAGATCCAAGGAGGACAAGGCGACAATGAGAGGTTTGGATTGTGCGGAGTGTGGTGTTCAGTTTCCTGCTGTCTCACAACTCTATGAGCATTATTTGCAGCATGCAAGGGGAGAGGTGTAAGAAGTGAAAATGAGGGACCTTTTTCTAACACAAAGGCACGTTATCCTCCCATCTCTTTCTCAGAGGTTTATCAGTTTAGAAATGGCTTATAGGTCAACTAACAAAAGCGGCATTTTTAACACATAAGGGGTTGTTGTATTGATGTGTTTGAGTGAATATTCTGTTGAATGGAGATTGTTACTCTGGTTGCTTGTTGGTCATTAGGGAAGCTGATTACTTTTGGTTGTTATTCGATTTACTTACACTATGATCAATTTTAAGTTGACAGTATTTTATTTTTCTTTGGCGGGTGTCCTTTAATCTGAAAGAATGGTCAGTGCTTTTATACATTTGAGTAGCTGTAGCAGGTTTTGAGACGAGGACAGATCATGGCCTAATCTATTTTTCAATGGAAGTTTGAGTGTAAATTGCTATGCTTGATCATGGAACATTGTCATACCTCTTTTTGTCATTGTTAACCTCTTACTGTCAGACTCTGATTCTCAACTGATGAAAAATAATGTTGTAATTTAGCCTGCCAATACAAGTGATTAACATACCTTTTTATTTTGTCCATTTATTTAAAAGAAAATTAGAAACCTCATATTTTGCAAGTTAGTCATTTATTCTATGTTTAAGTGTTGATTTGTAACTTATGCAAGAAAAATATTTTCACTGCCAATACTCTAGTCGTTTTACCTAATAGGCCTACATTCCCTCATGTTTACAGAAAGTTATTTTGTTTAGAAAAGCAGTACTTGTTCTGTTGCTGATGAACTGACGGCTGTTTACATACTGTATATTTTTTAATTTCTAGTTTCACTCAGTTATTGTGTCAGATAAAAATAAAAGCCACCTTTCTAATGTTGTGCTTATTTAATTTCAGACATATAGCCTAGCACAAGTACATATGTAGGCCAACTGGACACATGTCATGTGGGATTCACTTTCTGGTTCGAATTATTTTGTTGTAGAATGCCCTTTTGAAGGCACTGTTCTCATGGAAGTATTGAATGGTAATGTCGTTTGCTCACTGTGGAGAACAAACTAACTTTCCCCAGATGATGGGGAGTCAATGTAAGATTTAAAAAATTTCAAGACTTTAACTTTGAAATCAGATTGATGTTTTATGGACTACTTTTAATTTGAAGACATATGTGAGACTAATTTCAATTGTTATTAAATGTAATTACTATTCAGCGATTGTGTTTTTTTGCGCCCTTATGTATAGTGTGAAATTGTGATAAAGCTTTATTTTAATGGTGAGGCGCCGATAATAGTTTTTACGGTTGCAGACGACAGAATGGGGCGTGGTCCAAATGGGCGGCAGTAAATCAGTCACGCCACGGTCAAAACATTGGGGTGAATAAAAGATGTTCTTCACAATCCCACCATCGGATGCGCACCGATTGACATCAAACATGGAGAACATGCCTATAATTTAGTTATAATGCAAATATTTTTATTCTTCTGCAAACAAGAGATGTAGTTTACCGGTATCTTTGAAGTATTATATACCCGTGCATTAAACCGCAAGGGACAGAGGATCCATTGAATCTTGAGGAGCAGCCAAGGTAGGCGACGGAATTTGAGGTCATTGACGGTCACAGCCAGGTTCTGTCCATGATATCTTGTACAAATTAGAAGGTGTTCTGTTTTGACCTAAATATGTTATATTTACTGCGTAGGCTATAAACTGAAGAAATTACACAAATGTTTTATATAACCATATTTTGTAAAGTAGTCTGATCTGTGACTAGAGTATGGTTCTACAGCCGACAGACTGTTTATAATAAGCCTTAGCAATCGAGACCAAATGTTCAAGCCATTTCTTTTCCATCATATACTAATCTCAAAGAATACAATAGGATGGAGACCGTATGTGGTAAAGGAGCGACATTGGATGGTGACATGCTGATGGTCATCGTTAAACAAGAGGAAGAAGACCATATGGAGCAGATGTCCAATGGTCCACTGTCATCTGACACACTCATCAAACAGGAGCAAGAAGAGGGCCTAGAACAAGGCACTACAGGTGGGTCCAAATAAGGGTTTAGGAGCCTGTAAGCCAACACTTGCACAGAAACGGAATTGTAGTATTGATCATTTTACAACATGATACAATATATTAGTCTCTTATTTTCAACCTTGATTTTCAACACATTTACTTTCTTTGCTCCTGCAATCCCACTAAATCACGGTCGTACTTCAACTCCAGCTCCAGGCGACCAACTCCCTGAGGAAACCGACACCCTGGAAGAAGCAGAGGAGGAGAAAAAGAGGAGGAAGGGAAAGACCGAAGAGAGGTTCTGGGCTGCTGTTGAGACTGAGGATGTCTCTGGGTCAGACTCCAGTTGGTGCTGCAGACTGTGTCAGCGCTGCTTCAGTTCCTCCTGGCAGCTGACGGGACACTGTTGTACTGGCATCGCGGGGGAGGACGGGGTCGCCCACGGCCACAAGGTCAAACTGGAGTTCCGGTGCCCAGTGTGTGGCGACCGCTTCCTCCGCCCCACAGCCTTCATCATGCACAAGCGCAGTCACATGGGCCAGTCCCAGTACGTCTGTGGGGTCTGTGGACGGACGCTCAAGAGCCTGCGCAAGCTGTCCTCCCACAAGCGCTCACACTCCCGCCGCCGCGGGACTGTGGCTGAACGACAGCAGTGCCCTGACTGCAGCCAGAGCTTCTGCAACTTGACGGCACTCAGAAGCCACCGGGAGAGACAGCATGGAGAGGAGAGGAACTGGAAGGATGAGGAGGACAGTGCGGTGAGAGAGGAAGAGCAGGGAAGCACTGCAGTAATCTCTAATGATTCAACCAGAGTTTCAGGTAAGGCTGGTTCTTTATTAGTATTTCCTCTGGTTTAGGCTATGGATTCACCTCTCATTTGCAAGGTCTTGGAATTCTGTGAACTGGTGTCTTAAAACCGATTATTCTGATCTAGATATGATATGTATCTTGTTATTTTCTCTTTTCAATGACTCAATATTTACCTGTATTTGACAATCTTTCCTCTTTGCAGCAAATCACCACATCATTGTGTATCCACTGGTTCTCCTAACCGTGTCTAATTAGCTTTCTCTTCCCCTAGCTCAGCCTCCCCAGTCTCCTCAGTGCCACCAGTGTTTCATGACCTTTCAGGATGCAGAGACAGAAGAGAGGCATTTACGCTTCAAGCATCCAGTAGAGTATGAGAGACATCTCAGAGGTCGCACAGTGTTTGCCTGCTGTGTCTGCGACCGAACATTCCCCTCCTCCCGCCTGCTCTCAGCTCACCAACGCACCCACAGCAAGTGGAGTCTGCCCCCCACTGGCCCAGAAGACTCTGTCCAAGAAAGCACAGACGGAGGAGAGGCTGAGGGTATATAGAATATTTTAATGTTTTTAATACAGTCTATGTACTTAATATTTCTTTCAGTTTTCACGTTTTATAATTATACATTTTTTGTGTTTTATTAAAAAAATTACAATGTTTCTATTGTCACACACCGAATAGGTGCAGTGAAATGTTCGTTTTTTTATATGGTCAGCCATAGTAGTACAGCGCCCCTGGAGCAAATAAGGGTTAACTGTCTTGCTCAAGGACACATCAACAGATCTTTCATCGTGTCGGCTTGGTATTTCAGGTGTGGACAATGAAAAAAACAGAGCTGGTCCAACGAGCTGTGAGCACTGTCATATCATCTTCAATGACCCTCGAACCTGGGAACGTCACATGACGGCCAAGCACCCCCCATCCCTGTCGACACCTACTTCACCAGGGAATGCCTACCTGACTTCTAGACCTGCCAGGGGTCAACTACGACCCTATCGCTGCTCCTCCTGTGGAGAGAGATTCATACAGGAAAGCACCCTGACCAAACACTGCACCGAGGCACACGCCAGCTGAGAGAGGATGGTTCTGGGAGCATAGATACCAAGATGAAGAGGACAAGAGGCAAGTTGGAGTGATCTATATATATATGATTGTTTTCCAGGAGTGCCTTGACTAACTATTTATAAAGTTGTTTAATGAAGAAATTACATGTCACTTATGAGATTTATCCTATCATTTCATTGTAGGTCTTAGTGTCAACCCTTATGCCAACTTTCTCCAACAAGAAACAGAATCTTCACAAAATCTATTTTGAATTAATATCTCTTTTAGGGCTGTGACGATACCAGTATTGCAATATTTTTTCCATGCCAAAAATGAAAACGCCAGGCAGACTTGACTCTTTGGTCCTTTTTATTTTCTAAGCTATAGCTTTGAAAATAAATAAGTGATTCTGGATGAAAACATAACGATGTTTGTTTCCAACTTCAAGGCTGTTTCCCCAAAGAAGTTAAATCCACTTTGTGTTTTGTTTCCTTGCCACGATACTGGTATCGTCCCGGCCCTAACAACTTGAAAGCACGAGTGTCAAAATGGAGTAGTTTTCAAAATAAAAGCATGACCATATTTATTAGAGATTCACATAAAAAAAAGAATAGTTATTCACCTGTGCCATGAATAAAGATAGGATGAAAACAGACCAAACCAGCTTTTGATCATTTTGATAGCAATAATGTTTGTACTACGACATGTAAACTACATGAACAAAAGTATGGGAACACCTGCTCATCAAACATCTCATTCCAAAATCATGGGCATTAATATGGAATTGGTTCCCTCTTCGCTGCTATAACAGTCTCCACTCTTCTGGGTAGGCTTTCCATTAGTAGTTGGAACATTGCTGTGTGTAGTTGCTTCCATTCAGCCACGTGCATTAGTGAGGTCGGGCACTGATGTTGGGCGATTATGCCTGGCTGGCAGTCGGCGTTCTATTTCATCCCAAAAGTGTTCGATGGGGTTTAGGTCAAGGCTCTATGCAGACCAGTCAAGTTCTTCCACACCGATCTCAACATACCATTTCTGTATGGACTGAAAGCTGAAAGCGCGAACCACTGCTTTTAATCAGGGCAAGGTGTCTGGTAATATGTCCGAATATAAACAATGCAGCTATTCCCTCCGCAAGGCTATTAAACAAGCTAATCGTCAGTACAGAGACAAAGTGGAATCTCAATTCAATGGCTCAGACACAAGAGGCATGTGGCAGGGTCTACAGTCAATCACGGACTACAAGAAGAAACCCAGCCCAGTCACGGACCAGGATGTCTTGCTCCCAGGCAGACTAAATCACTTTTTTGCCCGCTTTGAGGACAATACAGTGCCACTGACACGGCCTGCAACGAAAACATGCGGTCTCTCCTTCACTGCAGCCGAGGTGAGTAAGACATTTAAACGTGTTAACCCTCGCAAGGCTGCAGGCCCAGACGGCATCCCCAGCCGCGCCCTCAGAGCATGCGCAGACCAGCTGGCCGGTGTGTTTACGGACATATTCAATCAATCCCTATACCAGTCTGCTGTTCCCACATGCTTCAAGAGGGCCACCATTGTTCCTGTTCCCAAGAAAGCTAAGGTAACTGAGCTAAACGACTACCGCCCCGTAGCACTCACTTCCGTCATCATGAAGTGCTTTGAGAGACTAGTCAAGGACCATATCACCTCCACCCTACCTGACACCCTAGACCCACTCCAATTTGCTTACCGCCCAAATAGGTCCACAGACGATGCAATCTCAACCACACTGCACACTGCCCTAACCCACCTGGACAAGAGGAATACCTATGTGAGAATGCTGTTCATCGACTACAGCTCGGCATTCAATACCATAGTACCCTCCAAGCTCGTCATCAAGCTCGAGACCCTGGGTCTCGACCCCGCCCTGTGCAACTGGGTACTGGACTTCCTGACGGGCCGCCCACAGGTGGTGAGGGTAGGCAACAACATCTCCTCCCCGCTGATCCTCAACACGGGGCCCCACAAGGGTGCGTTCTGAGCCCTCTCCTGTACTCCCTGTTCACCCACGACTGCGTGGCCATGCACGCCTCCAACTCAATCATCAAGTTTGCGGACGACACAACAGTGGTAGGCTTGATTACCAACAACGACGAGACGGCCTACAGGGAGGAGGTGAGGGCCCTCGGAGTGTGGTGTCAGGAAAATAACCTCACACTCAACGTCAACAAAACTAAGGAGATGATTGTGGACTTCAGGAAACAGCAGAGGGAACACCCCCCTATCCACATCGATGGATCAGTAGTGGAGAGGGTAGCAAGTTTTAAGTTCCTCGGCATACACATCACAGACAAACTGAATTGGTCCACTCACACTGACAGCGTCGTGAAGAAGGCGCAGCAGCGCCTCTTCAACCTCAGGAGGCTGAAGAAATTCGGCTTGTCACCAAAAGCACTCACAAACTTCTACAGATGCACAATCGAGAGCATCCTGGCGGGCTGTATCACCGCCTGGTACGGCAACTGCTCCGCCCTCAACCGTAAGGCTCTCCAGAGGGTAGTGAGGTCTGCACAACGCATCACCGGGGCAAACTACCTGCCCTCCAGGACACCTACACCACCCGATGTTACAGGAAGGCCATAAAGATCATCAAGGACATCAACCACCCGAACCACTGCCTGTTCACCCCGCTATCATCCAGAAGGCGAGGTCAGTACAGGTGCATCAAAGCTGGGACCGAGAGACTGAAAAACAGCTTCTATCTCAAGGCCATCAGACTGTTAAACAGCAATCACTAACATTGAGTGGCTGCTGCCAACACACTGTCATTGACACTGACCCAACTCCAGCCACTTTAATAATGGGAATTGATGGGAAATGATGTAAATATATCACTAGCCACTTTAAACAATGCTACCTTATATAATGTTACTTACCCTACACTATTCATCTCATATGCATATGTATATACTGTACTCTAGATCATCGACTGCATTCTTATGTCACTAGCCACTTTAACTATGCCACTTTGTTTACTTTGTCTACATACTCATCTCATATGTATATACTGTACTCGATACCATCTACTGTATGCTGCTCTGTACCATCACTCATTCATATATCCTTATGTACATATTCCTTATCCCCTTACACTGTGTATAAGACAGTAGTTTTGGAATTGTTAGTTAGATTACTTGTTGGTTATCACTGCATTGTCGGAACTAGAAGCACAAGCATTTCGCTACACTCGCATTAACATCTGCTAACCATGTGTATGTGACAAATAAAATTTGATTTGATTTGATTTGGACCTCGCTTTTTGGACGGTGGCATTGTCATGCTGAAACAGGAAACACTTAATGAGAGCCCATGAGCTCATGTTGTGCAACATTTCTATAGGCTATGCAATTGAGAAAACAGAGTGATAGCCTCTATTAAAAAGAGGAGGATCCCATCAGCTTTCTATAGGCTAGGCATACTATATTTATTTATCAACTCCTAATATTAAGCACATTGCTTCTATTTGAAACAGGAGTATAGCCTATCTGGCTAGAATGAAAATGAACCATGAGAAAAGCGTCCTCCATTCACTATTTAAGTGCATAGATGACATGGTTTTTCCCCGCTGCCCCTGTTTCGAGACAGTTGCATGATAATGGTCCATTATAAATCAAAACAAATTTCACACACATGTTATTTAGTATACAGTACCTTCGGGAAAGTATTCAGACCCCTTGACTTTTTCCACATGTTGTAACGGTACAGCCTTATTCTAAAATGGATTTAAAAATAACTTATCCTCAGCAATCTACACACAATACCCCATAAAGCAAAAACACGTTTTTAGAATTTTTTCAAATGTAATGCAAATGTAAACAGAAATGCCTTATGTAAATAAGTATTCAGACCCTTTGCTATGAGATTCAAAATTGAGCTCCGGTGCATCCTGTTTCCATTGATCATCCTTGAGATGTTTCTACAACTTGTTTGGAGTCCACCTGTGGAAAATTCAATTGATTGGACATGACTTTGAAAGGCACACACCTGTCTATAAAATGTCCTAAAGTTGACAGTGCATGTCAGAGCAAAAACCAAGCCATGAGGTCGAAGGAATTGTCCGTAGAGCTCAGAGACTGGATTGTGTCGAGGCACAGACATGAAGAGTACCAAAACATGTCTGCAGCATTGAAGGTCCCCAAGAACACAGTGGCCTCCATCATTCTTAAATGGAGGATGTTTTGAACCACCAAGACTTCCTAAAGCTGGCCACCCGGCCAAACTGAGCAATCGGGGGAGAAGGGCCTTGGTCAGGGAGAACCCGATGGTCAAGAACCCGATGGTCACTCTGTCAGAGCTCCAGAGTTCCTCTCTGGAGATGGGAGAATCTTCCAGAAGGACAGCCATCTCTGCAGCACTCCACCAATCAGGCCTTTATGGTAGAGGGGCCAGACAGAGCAATGTACAGCGATCCTTGATGAAAACCTGCTCCAGAGCCCTCAGGACCTCAAACTGGGGCGAAGGTTCACCTTCGAACAGGACAACAACCCTAAGCACACAGGCAAGACAACGCAGGAGTGGCTTTGGATCAAGTCTCAATGTACTTGGGTTGCCCAGACTTGAACCCGATCGAACATCTTTGGAGAGACCTGAAAATTGCTGTGCAGCAACCCTACCCATCCACCCTGACAGAGCTTTAGAGGATCTGCAGAGAAGAATGGGAGAAACTCCCCAAATACAGGTTTGCCAAGCTTGTAGCGTCATACCCAAGAAGACTCGAGGCTGTAATCACTGCCAAAGGTGCTTCAACAAAGTACTGAGTAAAGGGTCTGAATACTTATGTGAATGTCATATTTCAGTGTTTATTTTTTATAAATTAGCAAACATTTCTAAAAACCTGTTTTTGCTTTGTCATTATGGAGTATTGTGTGGATGAGGGAAAAAGCCATTTAATCATTTTTAGAATAAAGATGTAACTTAACAAAATGTTGAAAAAGTCAAGGGGTCTGAATACTTTCCAAAGGCACTGTATGTAAAGACAAGATTAAATCAAGAATAGTGTGATTGGTGACAATATCAGCCTATCACTTGTGAGTGATATATTATCACTTGTGAATTATGCCCAGTTTAAGGCAAACAGCGCTTGCTTATTATTTTTTTTGGTGCTACTTTTTCAAATCATAGCTGCACACCTCATGTAGCCTGGCCTATATGCTATGATAAGGTTTGTATCACAACTAAAGTGGCCAAATAACTGCTTATATTAATCACATTAATCCGCTTTACAATGGGTTTAAAGGCTAACTGGCATACATACTGTGTGCAGAGCTTGAGTTTCAAGTTTGTGGCAGGTAATTTTCACAATAAATGCACCTTCATAATAAAAGCATTAAATGCATAATCGCATTTGTGGTCACTTTTGAGAATGGTGTTTTCCTGCTAATGGAACATTTGCGCTTATAGCATTCTGCCGTGTGCGCATTGCTGGGCTTATAATGTGAAGAAATAGCCTAACAGTTTATCAACCGGTTTAAGCGAACATTTCTTATCTGTTCCGTCAGGGTCATTGCTTAAAACAGTTTTTTAATGCTAGAAATTGTATTAATTTGGGATCTATCGCATCCCACAAATGTCCCAGACTATGTTTGGAATATTTATTTCTCGCACAGAATAGAGTAGGTCAACTTTTGTACTACGGCAGATAGTCATTTGTTAGGCCTACTCATCTTGTTGGCTGACGAAAAGTAAATGCAGACAGTTCTTCCAATATCTTCAACATGCGCCTCGGAATTGGATAAGGATGTGTGCAGTTGTCTGTCTTCACTTGTAGCCTGTGAGAAAGACCCAATCACGTGACTGCGAGCCATGTGAGTGAGAGGTGCTTCGACACGCAGCCGGGAGAAGGGAATTGTAATTATTGTATTCAGCCTAAGGGCACAACGGTCACTGGCCGCAAAAAGCATTTTTAGGGGGCATTACAGCCATAGAAAGGGGATGCAGCTGGGGTTTTCAAGGCTCTTCAAATTGTGAATCAGACTGATGAAGTGTGTACAACCTATGCAAAAAACAAACAAAGTAGAGCTCATGCCTTTCATGTGACTTTTTTTCAACTCATCATTAGTTGCATCATGCAGCCAAGAATGTATTACAAATCAAAACACAACCCAAGTGAAGTTACATAACTCTAAATGAAGCATATAGGAGTAGCTGTTTCTTTGTTAACCGCTCAACACAAAAATGTGCGCACTCCCTCAAATTGTTTGGAGAAAATATATTTTATTCAGCTATGTCCAATTGTATTCTTCATACTATAAAATAATGATACGGAATTCTAAGCAAATCTTGTCTGCTAAATGAACTAGTGTAGCCCACAGCCATATGGCGTAGCCAGATCAGGGCCGAACATAACAAGAAAAATGCTATTCTGTTCTGAAATAGACTACATTTTCTTCATATCATGTTTCTTTTGATCTGTCTAAAATAATGAATGGATTTATTATGATGGTGTAGGCTATACCTTTTTAAAATGTAGATGTTCCAAAAGTCTGCTTCAGTGGCTTGTAGGCCATGTGTGGATGCCAGGAGATGCTCAATGTATTTATGTTCATTAACGTTCAGTTATTGTGAGAACAGCAGATATTTGCTTGAGAATCACCGTCTGACAAAATTTCATGACTGCCACAGCCCTAGTTGCAACCAAGGACACACCATTTTTACACGCTACGCACTTCAACACTCGGCTGTCCAGAGCTTGTGTGGCCTACCACTTCGCGGCTGAGCGGTTGTTGCCCCTAGACGTTTCCACTTCACAATAACAGCACAGTTGACCGGGGAAGCAGGGAAGACATTTTACAAACTGACTTGTTGGAAAGTAGCATCCAATGACAGTGCTACCTTAAAAGTCACTGAGCTTTTCAGCAAGGCAATTCTACTGCCAATGTTTGTCTATGGAGATTGCATGGCTGTGTACTCGCAGCAATGGGTGTGGCTGAAATAGCCAAATCCACTCATTTAAATGGGTGTCCACATACTTTTGTATATATAGGGTATGTTCCTCTAGAACAGTTAGTGAAAAATAACAGAAGACAGTGTTTAAAAGTAAAATATAATTTATTTTCTCATGACCGTTGTTGTTATCATGTATTTCTGTCTTAGAGAATATGTCTAGATCAATTAGTTGGAGGACATGGTGCTGCTGATCCAGGATTTGTAGTTGCAGAACTTGGTGTAGACACCAGGCTTGTTCCTCTGGGCACAGCCGTAACCCCAGGACACAACACCCTGCAGCTGACCATTGCACACCACAGGGCCACCGGAATCTCCCTAATAGAGCGATGGGGAGACAGAAATTAAAGGTGAGCAGATTTGTTTCAGGGTATCAGTCAATCTAGGTTGAAGGATGGTTTTTGGAAATTCTAGAATCGTATTTTCATTAACTCTCTTAATGGATCAGTGGAAGTGCTTCAACTCAGCTTACCTGGCAAGAGTCCTTGCCTCCCTCCATGAAGCCAGCACAGAACATGTTGGAGGTGATCTGTCCAGGATAGGTGCTGTTGCAGCTGCTGCTGCTCAGGATGGGGAGATCCAGGCACCTCAGAGTGTCGGGGTAGTTGCCTAGAGACCGGCAGAAGAGGATTAGTCTCTTTGGTTCTGAGTGGTCAGAGATATAATTTATCATCAGTTTGAGAAACAATGAATACCAAAAGTCTTTGTGGGCATATTGTTAATGCTACTCACTGCTGCTGCCGGATACGTTGCCCCAGCCAGAGACCAGACAGCGGGTGCCAGAGCTGGCACAGCTGGAGGGCAGAGCCACAGTGCTCACATAGCTGTTCGGGGAGGCGGGCCTGCTCAGCTTGATCAGCATGATGTCGTTGTCCAGGTTGCGGCTGTTGTAACTGGGGTGCATGATGACCTTTACTGAGTCGATAAACTGCTCAGTGCCCTCGTTGGCGGTAATATCGTGCTCACCCAGACGCACCTGCATGCGGCTGGGGAGAGAGAGGGGAGGGTTAATCAGATGTACCCAGACAAATACAGATTCATGTCAAACATACTGTAGATGGCTTTGGTAAATGTTTTTGAAGAAAGTTTCATCAGTCACATATGACTTGTAGCAGTGAGCATCAGACACCACCATGTGCTGGAGATCAGGGAGCCACCACAGAAGTGGTAGCCAGACTGCAGTGATGCCTGGTAGGATGCAGAGTTCTTTCTGCACTCATACCCTCCGACAATCTTATCATCCTCAATAGGGGCAGCGACTGAGTGGGATGTAAAGGAGAAATCTTTGTAAAGAAAAAGCCACAGCGAACAGAGCGAGAAGAATAATGACCTTCATGGTTGTCTGTTTTTGCCTCGGCACTGAGGGCATACATGTATACATTTCCATCGGTACCTGTCAAACAGTAACGTGTGAATGGACATATGGCTAACGAGGCTCCTTAACTGAGGATGTGTGCTTAACGGCATTACCTTACATTTACATTTAAGTCATTTAGCAGACGCTCTTATCCAGAGCGACTTACAAATTGGTGCATTCACCTTATGACATCCAGTGGAGCAGCCACTTTACAATAGTGCATCTAAATATTTTAAGGGGGGTGAGAAGGATGACTTTATCCTATCCTAGGTATTCCTTAAAGAGGTGGGGTTTCAGGTGTCTCCGGAAGGTGGTGATTGACTCCGCTGTCCTGGCGTCGTGAGGGAGTTTGTTCCACCATTGGGGGGCCAGAGCAGCGAACAGTTTTGACTGGGCTGAGCGGGAACTGTACTTCCTCAGTGGTAGGGAGGCGAGCAGGCCAGAGGTGGATGAACGCAGTGCCCTTGTTTGGGTGTAGGGCCTGATCAGAGCCTGGCGGTACTGAGGTGCCGTTCCCCTCACAGCTCCGTAGGCAAGCACCATGGTCTTGTAGCGGATGCGAGCTTCAACTGGAAGCCAGTGGAGAGAGCGGAGGAGCAGGGTGACGTGAGAGAACTTGGGAAGGTTGAACACCAGACGGGCTGCAGCGTTCTGGATGAGTTGTAGGGGTTTAATGGCACAGGCAGGGAGCCCAGCCAACAGCGAGTTGCAGTAATCCAGACGGGAGATGACAAGTGCCTGGATTAGGACCTGCGCCGCTTCCTGTGTGAGGCAGGGTCGTACTCTGCGGATGTTGTAGAGCATGAACCTACAGGAACGGGCCACCGCCTTGATGTTAGTTGAGAACGACAGGGTGTTGTCCAGGATCACGCCAAGGTTCTTAGCGCTCTGGGAGGAGGACACAGTGGAGTTGTCAACCGTGATGGCGAGATCATGGAACGGGCAGTCCTTCCCCGGGAGGAAGAGCAGCTCCGTCTTGCCGAGGTTCAGCTTGAGGTGGTGATCCGTCATCCACACTGATATGTCTGCCAGACATGCAGAGATGCGATTCGCCACCTGGTCATCAGAAGGGGGAAAGGAGAAGATTAATTGTGTGTCGTCTGCATAGCAATGATAGGAGAGACCATGTGAGGTTATGACAGAGCCAAGTGACTTGGTGTATAGCGAGAATAGGAGAGGGCCTAGAACAGAGCCCTGGGGGACACCAGTGGTGAGAGCACGTGGTGAGGAGACGGATTCTCGCCACGCCACCTGGTAGGAGCGACCTGTCAGGTAGGACGCAATCCAAGCGTGGGCCGCGCCGGAGATGCCCAACTCGGAGAGGGTGGAGAGGAGGATCTGATGGTTCACAGTATCGAAGGCAGCCGATAGGTCTAGAAGGATGAGAGCAGAGGAGAGAGAGTTAGCTTTAGCAGTGCGGAGCGCCTCCGTGATACAGAGAAGAGCAGTCTCAGTTGAATGACTAGTCTTGAAACCTGACTGATTTGGATCAAGAAGGTCATTCTGAGAGAGATAGCGGGAGAGCTGGCCAAGGACGGCACGTTCAAGGGTTTTGGAGAGAAAAGAAAGAAGGGATACTGGTCTGTAGTTGTTGACATCGGAGGGATCGAGTGTAGGTTTTTTCAGAAGGGGTGCAACTCTCGCTCTCTTGAAGACGGAAGGGACGTAGCCAGCGGTCAGGGATGAGTTGATGAGCGAGGTGAGGTAAGGGAGAAGGTCTCCGGAAATGGTCTGGAGAAGAGAGGAGGGGATAGTGTCAAGCGGGCAGGTTGTTGGGCGGCCGGCCGTCACAAGACGCGAGATTTCATCTGGAGAGAGAGGGGAGAAAGAGGTCAGAGCACAGGGTAGGGCAGTGTGAGCAGAACCAGCGGTGTCGTTTGACTTAGCAAACGAGGATCGGATGTCGTCGACCTTCTTTTCAAAATGGTTGACGAAGTCATCTGCAGAGAGGGAGGAGGGGGGGGGAGGAGGATTCAGGAGGGAGGAGAAGGTGGCAAAGAGCTTCCTAGGGTTAGAGGCAGATGCTTGGAATTTAGAGTGGTAGAAAGTGGCTTTAGCAGCAGCGACAGAAGAGGAAAATGTAGAGAGGAGGGAGTGAAAGGATGCCAGGTCCGCAATGGATTTCCTCCATTTCCGCTCGGCTGCCCGGAGCCCTGTGTAAATTCCTATCATGTTTAACTGAATACACATTTTCCCTTTTTTTGACTCCTCATTGAAGCAATATAGAAATGTATATTCATACAGTGCTTGGTTTTGTGTTACATACTTTCTCCAAAATAGATTCACTATGAGGCCACAAGGGGGAGTTTCATGACCTAGCATTTGAAGTAAGCCTGGCATTTTGCAACTGGTTTAGAGTATTGTGTGTCTAAGGGTTCCTCGGCTTCATTTATCAATATAGCCTGTTTCTTTGATATAAAAAACAGTATAACAACATTAATCATATGATCATGATATCTAATTGTTGTAATGTAATATGTTTTTGTTCCTTTCTTGGTTTATTCACCTCAGAAATACCTATAGATGCTGTACAGTATCATAGATGGTGTTACAAATACAGCAGAATGTCACTCATCATTTGTACATTTTCAGAATGTATTTGATTGGATATAAATTCATGAAAGGCTTTCTTTTTCAATATTCAGGGACAGGAAATGATTTTTAGATTGTGACTATAATCTATATAAATTAAATAGAATAATGTAATGCTCTATTATGCATTAGTAATCTTTCTTGGCATCATTACAGGAAAAACATGTCAGACATGACAAAAATAAACATAACAAGGTTAATATGTTTGGTACAATGTAAACACAAATATAATAGATGTTTAGTCTGGACATGAACAGTTGGTACTGTTTGCTCAGTGAGATTATGATGTCATGGGAATTGTTTCGGTCTTGCAGATGGTGTGTGACCTGTAGGTGTGTTTGCGCGCGTTTATCTGAGGCATGTACCAAGTTGAGCTACTGATCAGGTCATTTCTCGCCAATCCAGTGCTGCCGTTCACTACACCCGAGATCATTCCAGTTTTTCTCTTGGTCATTGAAGGTGTTAACCTCTGGTCTGCTCCTCTCTTTAGACAGTTCTGTCTGCTCTCATTTCAGGATTCAGTCCCGTCAGGGATGTAGTACAAACTGGAACCAAACTTCTTCCATGCTTCAAGGCAGGTTTGATTCAGCATATTGTACCTTCTCTTTAGATCGGCCTTTTCTTTATCCAGGTTTTTGTTTTGGACCTGTAGCTCGTCTCTCTGTTCAGTCAGGTTGTTGTTGCTGGGTCTATAAACTAACAACCTCTCCTCCAAACGGACAGTGACTCCATTATAGTAGACAAACAGCACCATGATCCCAGCCAGTAGAAGGCACAGCAGGCCCAGACACGCTGCAGCAACTCTGGAACATCTCCCCATCGAGCCCTGAGCCGTAGTTACTTTCTCCAGGTCTACTCTTTGGTGTGGTGTCTTCTGTCTTGGTACCGGAATCATGTCCTTTCAGTGTCTCTGCACTGACATATGACCGTAGTCCACTCATCAGAATCACCGTCTCGTTCGTCCCTTTTAATGCATTTTGTGTTGTCAATGATACACTCAGACATCGGCATGTTCTTTTCCTCCGTCATTCCAATTCAACTATTACATACACTGTATTCTAATGTCTCTGTGCTGCTCTGTGACTGCACTGTGCTGGGTTTAAGACCCTAGGGAACAGGAAGGCATTTTTTTTTTTTACACCTGTGAGAAAGGAAATGACAACAGAACCACCCACCATGCAATTGTTAAAAGTGTTACAAAATATACAACCAAGCTGCCACCTAAGTTGTGTGTATGAAAATAATAAGAAAAATGCAGATGCTTGTCACTTCAGGTGGACATAATTCTTTCCCAGGTAGGATAATGTCTGAGCGTCAGATATAGGCCTACTGTTCACAGAAGTGCAAATCCTTGAGAAGATCAGATAATGTGGCTGGTGGAGTGGGTATATAACAGTTTGTCTTCATGATTGAGTCCTGTGTAGCAACCAAAAAACACAATCATGAAGTACGTTATTCTCCTGGCTGTTAGTCGTTGCGTGTCAGTCCTTGCTTTACTCGTTGAGAGAAATTGTTTAAGTTCACATTGGTGTCCATCCTGTGATAATACGCAGTGAATATTTACTGAACACAGGCACTTAAGTTTAAGTGTTGTATTTCCATGCAATTTCACACTGATTCCTTCTGTCTGTATTTCAGTCGCTGTCCTCATTGAGGATAACAAGATTGTTGGAGGGTATGAGTGCAGAAAGAACTCTGTATCCTACCAGGCATCACTGCAGTCTGGCTACCACTTCTGTAGTGGCTCCCTGATCTCCAGCACATGGTGGTGTCTGCTGCTCACTGCTACAAGTCATATGTGACTGATGAAACTTTCTTCAAAAACATTGACAGTATGTTTGACATTAAACCTTTTTTGTACATCTGATTAACCCTCCCCAGCCACATTCAGGTGTGTCTACGTGACCACACAACATTGTCGTCAACGAGGGCAGTTCGACAACTGAGCAGTTCGACTCAGGGAAGGTCATCATGCACCCCAGTTACAACAGCCGCAACCTGGACAACGACGTCAAGCTGAGCAAACCCGCCTCCCTGAACAGCTACATGTGCACTGTGGTCATGCCCTGCAGCTGTGCCATGGTGGGGCAACCTACCCAGCAGAGGCTGTGGGTAGCATCAACAATATGTTCACAAATACTTTTAGTATTCGTTGTTTATCAAACTGATTCCAAATGATATCACTGACCACTCAGAACCAAAGGGAGAATGTGTGATATACTAATCCTGTTTTGCTTCTCTCTAGCCTTCTACCCCGACCAACTGTTCTGCCTGGATCTCCCCATCCTGAGCAGAGGCAACAGCACCTACCATGGACAGATCACCTCCACATGTTCTGCGCTGGCTTCATGGAGGCAAGGACTCTTGCCAGGTAACCTGAGTTGAATTCATAGCACACCTTTCTACCGTTGTCCTTTTCATTTGTTAAAAGCTCTCATCTGTTGTGATTAACCAGCTTCAAACCAATATTGAAAGATGCACCTCTAACCACCTTTCACTTGCCCTTCTTCCTTCTTTCAGGGAGACCGTGGTGGGCAATGGGCAGCTGCAGGGTGCTGTGTCCTGGGGTTACAGTTGTGCCCAGACTAAGATCTGCAACTCCTGGATAAGCAGCACCATGTCCTCCAACTAATTGATTTAGACTGGAAGAGACAGAAACCCGTGATAACTGGTATGAGAAAATAAAAACACCATTCTTTAAAGTGCATTACTATGAGTGCAATATGTGCTTTTAGGAAGGTATGAAACAGGTATCTGGCTAGTGCTTATTATGTCTAACTTGTAAAGCAAGAGTTGCAGACAACAGCTCAATCTGTTCAATGCCAATTGTGCACTGTTAGCTGGTGAGCCGTTTCCTGGAAACTTAATGATATGAGAATGAACAACTGTCAGTGGAAATATGATAACACATGAACTAGCAACTGCAATAGACATGAGTAGAACATGCTTTGGTTTCTCTTCATAGGTTAATTCATGGAAATTACACAAATGTAGTCTTTCAGTTGTACAGAAAACATTTTAAAATGTAGAATGTTGACAATATGCATAAGATGAACCTAAATGTGAAGCATTCCAATTGTGTAGCTATTTAGCTAAGACAGATAATGAATAAAGGTTTGTGTTCGTTTGTCTGCTGACTTAAATTGGTGAACTTCAAATGGCAAATGCCTCTTCGATGAGGTTTAACAGCGGCTGGTATCCAATAAATGGTGCATTACCACCACCTACTAGACTAGAGTACAACTCCCTTATACTTTGCTTGAAAAAAAAGTAAATACCCTACCATCTAACACTACACTCATAACACGACCATACTCCACTATTTAAATCTATTTAGTCTGACCTCAGGCCAAGAACCTGAAAGAATGGGACACCACCACTTAACACATCCTGTAACTCTGATGTCAAGTCTCACACACCAAAAGATCTCTCTGCAGCTGTCACAACCTCAACTTTCTGCGACTTATGTTCCATCCCTGCAGGACAGTTGATAACCGTTGCTATAAAAGCTAAAAAGCCAATCTTACTGAAACATATCACTTGTTGGCCTCTCTCTGTACTGGTACAGATCTACTACTCACACCACTCCTCTCAGGATCCATCCCCCTTGACCCATCTTCCTCTACTTCACTGCCTCAGCATATGACAACTTCTGCACTCCTCTAACCCTGGAAACCTCAACCTGCCTCTCTCACACGGGCCATTTCTCATCCCCAGCTCCATGGGCACCCTTACAATTAACATATACCACTACTTTCCCCAATGCTACACATTCCTTTGTCTCATGCCCTTCTGCACACCTACAAACCTTCCTCCTACACACTGCTGACACATGGCCATAAGCTTGAGACCTGTAAGAAAGTAATGTATTCGGCACAAAAGGTCGTACAGGATAATATAATATCCTGTCACTTTGTCGGGCAAAGACATCCAAACTCAAAAGAACAGACAATGACTTCTGTTTCACCACTCCTGCCACCCTGTCTGCGTCACACCAAACGACAACCGTCACAAACCCTGGGAATCTTCCCCTTCTGTTGGTCAACTTGTTACTGCTAACCCCAGTAATCATAACTTTCAATGGTGCCCATTTCTTGAGAGCAAATCACATTTCTTGCCTCCATTTGTTTAACGCAGAGAGCCTTCTTCCTCTGACCAGCAGAAACACAAACCATTATCACAAGACCAGTTCTGGTTACCCTTACTGATTCCACAGCACAAAACTCTGTTTTCAACCACCCTGAAACCACAAATGGATCAGCCAAAAGGCAAGGGTCCACTTGTAACAAAAACGTCACTCCTAGTCCCAACTCATCTTTATTCTGACCCTCAGTGCAAGCCTCAGCCCCGAGAACTTCACCACACCTACCACCTCCGATGCTTCGACCTCATTAACTTTCCTTTCTCCTCCTGTCTTCAGATCACTCTGCTTACACTTTCTAACATTCTTATTTAACAAACCATCTCCCTTTTTTCCGCCATTTTTAGCCGACTCAAGTTCACCCGCTTCCGTCTTCCTCTCTTAGACCTCCTCTGCCCTCCATTCCCCCTTCCGTATTCAAAGTATACGTCTCCTTATGCTAATACTGCACTTCTCCTGACATACATTTTGTTATTGCATTATAAGCAAATGCTTTACATATTCATATTCCTTTATCTAGCACTGGGAACATGTGACAGCGGAATGGTGACGTAAATATTCAGCGACGCTCTACGGTTTGTGTACAATTTCAAGCTTGACGGGAGGGTTACGTTTAGGACGATTGCATCAAATGTGTCTTTGTTTTGTTTTATAATCGTGAGGTGAGTAAAATAAGATTGTATGCCACTAAGTGTATTGATATTTTCGAGATTAAAGCTAGCTAATTTGAAGCGAAGTGTCCTGCATTGCTATATCAGCATCACCAGTAATATATGCGGAATGCGCAACCATTGCGGATGTGGTGCAGAAAAAAATGCGCATCGCTGCGACAAAAACGCAATTATAAAGGTGCTAGAAATCATCATCAAGTTGAAACTTATGTTGTAAATTATTTGTCATTTGTGAAACTATTTGGTAACATGTATTATATTTCTCTCTTTTGTAGAATTCCCTCGATCCTCTATTTACTCAAGTGTATCTACACTTTTGCACATCTCTGTTGATGGGTACTTTCATATAGTTGTTTTTCCACTAATATAAAGGAATTTAAATTCTAGTTTTCAGAGAGAGTGCATGTCTCTCTTGTCCATATTTTACAGTTGATGAACGTCTGCTCCAGGACTTTAGCTGTAGGCTACCTGGTATGAATGAATAATATCGTATGCAAACGAATGCACATTACAGTGAATGTTGATCTCAGTATGTCCCTGCACAAGATGCTCTCCTAGCGCCCCTATTTATTTATGTGCCACTTAGTTGTAGCCTGTGAACATATGCCTTATGCTGCCCCCACTGAAAGATTAGTTAGTTGTCAGGCAGATATTGCTCGTCCCCAACAATGGTGTGGTACGGCCAGCCATCTGTCGCTGTGTGAATGGAACTGTCAGTTGGTCCGTCTGTAAACCAGGCCTGACTCATGACTGAGTACTACGAGGAGGGGGCCTGCTGTACGAGCACTCGCCTCCCATGCACATCAAAGTGGAGTCTCCGGAGGGACCCTTCGGAGGGGGCGTCTCAGAGGACGGCTTTCCCAGGGAGGATGAGGACTCGGAAGGCAGCTGCGACCAAAGCAGTGGGCTGCCTGGTGGACTACCCTTCAACGTGGTGGTGGTGCATCCGAACATCATGACCCCTGGCATGTCCTCAGATGACCTCCTATCCATGGAACAGCGTAAGCTTTAACCAACTTTTAGCTATTAAACGCATGTGTACTGTTTAATATTGATGCTTGCAGTGGTGCTCTGTACTGTTATGATAAATATGTTTGACTATTACATTTTTATGTTTCACCTCATATGACACATAGTAAACACCTATAGATCAACTCTGTCTTTCTGTAGACAGAGGTTTTCCTCTGTGTTGGCAGCAGGGGGTGCAGGCAAGAGGAAGAGTCGTTTTAGCGGTGCAGAGCTGGAGGTGCTGGTTTCTGAGGTGACGCGGTGTGAGGGAGAGCTTTTTGGTCCTGCTGGGAGGCTCCGGCGCAGGGAGAGAGAGAGGATCTGGGCAGGGATCCTGGAGCGGGTCAACGCTGTGTCCAGAGTCCCTCGTACCCTCCGCGAGGTCAAGAAGCGCTGGGACGACCTGAAGAGACGCAATGGAGGCAGGCTGGCAGACGCTAGGCACCGAACTTGTTACCTGCCATCTAATAGAGGGGCTTCCATGCTGGGACGGTCAGCTCAGGCAAGCCCCAGGCTTCACCAGGCCAGACAGAAGCAAAGCACCAGAGGGAAGGCCAGTTTCACGTGCTTCACTGATACAGAACCAGGTAAATCTGAACACTAACAATGAGGTAAAGTCTTAGATTCAAGACTTGTAGGAACATTCAGATAATGCATATAAAAACCGATTTTTTTAAACCACTGCTTTCTACTATATCCTCTTGTTTATTGCAGTGGGTGGAGGTGAAGGGTTGGAGAGAGATGGCTTTGAGAAGGATGAGGATAGTGGTGAGCGGGAAGTGGAGGTGGGAGAGGCGGAATGCGAGGGGGCAGAGAGCAGTATGGAGGAAAAGCTGGGTTTAGGACTGGGAATAGGGCCTCCCCCTAACTCGGAACGCTGGCTGCCTCCCTCTCCCCTCTACAGCGCCCCTTTCCTCAATGGGACCCCTCAGCCTAGTCCCCAGCCATCACTAGGGGCCCAGCAGGGACCCCTAGAGGCCCCTCCTCGTGGCTCATGGCTGGAGGACGAGCTCCGCGGCATGGGGGAGGCAGCTCTGCAGCTGGGGGATCGGGTGGAGCAGAGTCTTCGGGAGTTTGGGGAGGGATTCAGACGTGATATGAGAACATTAGTGGTCTCTCAAGAGGCACTGGCAACCAGCCTACAGCAAAACAATGTTCTCCTGCAAAGGCTGCTGGGAGTCCTAGAGGCACAGCAGCAGCAGCAACAACAACAACCACCACAGCAGCAGCCACATCATTCCCAAAAACAAGAGCCACAACAGTCAACGCAGCAACCACAACAGATACAACCACAACAGCAACAACTGCTACTACAGCAACCCCAGCTGGTGCAGCAACAACAGATACAACCGCAACACCCCCAGAGTCCAAGTAATCAACCAACTTTAGCAGTTGCCCCTGTACCACCACCCCCAGATATTCTTGATGGTACCACCCGTCCAAATCCACCCGCAGTCATTAATGGAATTGTCCAACGGCCAAGGCGGGGGAGAATTGTTGATCATAGACGAAGAAGAAGGCGTTAGATAGAGATGTAAATAAGCTTTGATGTACTTTATTTATTTTCTCTTATACAATCTGATTTGAAATAATTGTGTCCCTCTAATTTCAACCAATGCTGAAAAAGTTGTTTTATGAGTACATTTGTTGTGTAAAGTATTCAGACCCCTTGACTTTTTCCACATTTTGTTACGTTACAGCCTTATTCTAAAATTGATTAAATTAATGTTTTTCCTTATCAATACACCATAGTGACAAAGTGAAAACAGGTTTTAATAAATGTTTACAATAATTTACGTAAGTATTAAGACCCTTTGCTATGAGACTTGAAATTGAGATCAGGTGCATCCTTTTTCCATTGATCATCCTTGAGATGTTTCTACAACTTGAGAGTCCACTCTGGTAAATTAAGGTCCCAGAGTTGACAGTGCATGTCAGAGCAAAAACCAAGCCATGAGGTCAAAGGAATTGTCTGTAGAGCTCCGAGACAGGATTGTGTCAAGGCACAGATCTGTGGAAGGGTACTACAAAATGTCTACAGCATTGAAGGTCCCCAAGAACACACTGGCCTCTATCATTTTTAAATGGAAGAAGTGGAACAATTTAATCTTCCTAGGGCTGGCCTCCAGGCCAAACTGAGCAATTGGAGAAGGGCCTTGGTCAGGGAGGTGACCAAGAACCCGATGGTCACTCTGATAGAGTTCCTCTGTGGAGATGGGAGAACCTTCCAGAAGGACAACCATCTCTGCAGCACTCCACCAATCAGGCTTTATTGGTAGAGTGGCCAGACGGAAGCCACTCCTCAGTTAAAGGCACGTGACAGCCTGCTTGGAGTTTGCCAAAAGGCACCTAAAGACTCTCAGACCATGAGAAACAAGATTCTCTGATCTGATGAAACCAAGGTTGAACTCATTGGCCTGAATGCCAAGCATCACGTCTTGAGGAAACCTGGCACCATCCCTACTGTGATGCATGGTGGTGGCAGTATCATGCTGTGGGGACGTTTTTCAGCGGCAGGGACAGGGAACCTAGTCAGATTGAGAGGAAGATGAACAGAGCAAAGTACAGAGAGATCCTTGATGAAAACCTGCTCCAGAGCACTCAGGAACTAAGATTGGGGCGAAGGTTCACCTTTCAAAAGGACAATAACGCTAAGCACTCAGCCAAAACAATGCAGTAGTTGCTTCGGTACAAGTCTGTGAATATCCTTGAGTGGCCCAGCCAGAGCCCGGACTTGAACCTGATCGAACATCTCTGGAGAGACCGGAAAATAGCTGTGCAGTAACGCTCCCCAAATACAGGTGTGCCAAGCTTGTAGCGTCATACCCAAGAAGACTCGAGGCTGTAATCGCTGCCAAAGGTGTTTCAACAAAGTAAGTAGAGTCTCTGTACTGAGTAAAGAGTCTAAATACATAGGGAAGTGTGATATTTATTTATTTTTACATTTGCAAACATTTCTGAAAACCTTGCTTTGTCATTATGGGGTAGCGTGTGTAGATTGATGGAAGAAAAAAACAATGTAATACATTTTAGAATAAGGCTTTAACGTAACAAAATGTGCAAAAAGTCAAGGGGTCTGAATACTTTCCGAATGTACTGTATATATTATTTAAACTAAACACAATAGGCTAATTGAAGGTTCAGCCCTGATCCATATATATTAGCATAATGTATTGGTTGGAAGTTGCTGCAATAGAACCAAGAAATGTCAGCGATTTCTGTTTTGTCCAAATCTTGTAGATAGACAATCAGCATTACGTTAACAGAAAGCACTTTGGAGTCTGCAGCAATCTATCATTCGAGCATATTAGTAAATGACCATTGAAATGTAATATACCAATGCATATGTACATGTTCTGATTGCTCATCCAGTTGTATGATGCATATTAAACATGCATTGTGTGACAGGCTGGACATACACATGCAAATCTTAGAAAAAAGTATTATACAATGTGTATTTAACATGTGATAAATTATTTTATAATTGGACTATAATGTTTAAGATATGGAAATGTTTCCCTGCATAGCTCTTAAATGAAAATCTGCATCAGTATGTATTTTGCTTCAGATTTTCTTTTTGTTTTCGTGATGTTATCCATTTATTAAGCATTATCTACAAGTATGATGTTATGTTAGCTTGCATGCAGTGTCTGATTGTGTAGACAAAAAATGCAAGGGATCTGTAAACAAAAAAAACAAAAATGAAGCATTTGTGTACCATTTTGCACAATTTATATACCTAAATATAGTTGAAGGGTCTGACTCTGTTCTGAAACATGTATTGACTAAAGATTAATAAAGGCAACCCTGAACTATATCTCGCCACAGCTCTTCAATAGCTCTTTATTCAGATCAGACAAGTGCTGATGGTGCAACCTGTTGACTGATGTGAGTGAATGCCCATGGATAAATGTAAAATGCATTGCTTTCTTTCAATACTCATGACAATCTGAAGTGGATAAACATAACATCACATGCAGGGCAAGTGAAGACCTTTCGGATTATTCTCACACCTCCGGAGGTGAAAATACACCTCCCGAGGCGACATGTCACCTTCGGTGCTTTCTTTCAATACTCATGACAATCTGAAGTGGATAAACATATCACATGCAGGGCAAGTGAAGACCTTTCACTTCACACCATCACACTCTAGCGGCCAGTAACATAATATACCATTCGTTTCGCCTTCTGCCTTCACGTTGAGGAAGAGGGGGCATAGAGAACCATCTTTGGAGGAGTGCTGCATGGGTAAAACATGGCTGCTGTGAATTCGTCAGAGAGACGCCAGGGCGACCCCAACGATGAGCTGGGGGACCCGGGGGGTGCAGCACAGAAATGCGAATCATTTGACTATAAATCGACAGACCCCGATAACACTTTTACTGTTGAAGAAGACAGAATTCCCAGGGCTCAAATGAAAATAGAGAATCTAGTATTGTTACCGATGGGCTTGCTGGCCAGACTGAAAGTAGCATTGCGCTTCGAGCTAATGATAGATCAGAGATAGGTAATGAGTTGGTAGATTTAACATATTCTGAAGAAAATACCCACAACACCGATGTTTCCTTCAACAAGCAGCGGCATTTCGATTGGTCTGAGACGGAGGACGAGGAAGACCGCACGGATGCAAAAGAGAATGGAAACGATGGTAAGTTTATGTTTGCTAGCTAGCGTTGACTATGCTTCTTTCTTCGAATAGCCTGCCTTATCAATATGAGTTATCTAAGCTTCCATCTATCTATTTTGGAAAACAGTCGTGTGCAAAAACAGACTGAAATGTACTGGGTATCCCTGGAAATATGCAGGATGCAGCATTGACTGTAAATGTGCTCATGGTCACTTTAATTGCCAAGATGCACTTAATGAGCTAGCTTTGTTATTGGCCAACCGTTTATCCAATAGAATATTGATCATGCAGGTGACTCAAAATAGTACACTAATCGTACCCTTTGATGTCATAAATGCCTTTTCATAATATTTGTGTAGTAAGCCTGTTTTCATATTTAGTCTCAAAACGTTTGTATTCATGCTTACTCATGAACGCTTCACAATGACAATGTTGTATTTCTTTGAATTTATAGTTCATAATGGTGAGATGGGGATGACTCATGAGGTGCAGCAGGATAAGATTACTGAAGATATCTCAGATGCAGAGGATGTGGAAAAGGAAAAATCACATTCTGACGAGGAGATGGATATATCAAAAGACACAGGTGAAGAACAAGATTGTAATGGAGGAAAGGGGGCAGAGGAGGAAGAAGAAGAAGAAGAAGAAGAAGAGGGAGGAGAAGAGGACCAACAGTGAAAAGGAGGAAATGTAGTCTGGAGTGCAAAGACTGTGGGAAGAGGTTCACCCGTCGGGAGACATTCAACCTCCATCGTCACTTTCATGCTCACCAGGATGAACTGGCCTCACTCACCTGTAAGGAGTGTGGCCTTACCTTCCATCACCGCAGCAGCCTCATCAAGCACCGCAGTGAGCACCAACAGAAGGTTGAACAGCCTGTGGAGCGGAAGAGGAGAAGGAGCCCACAGGGAGCCCACAGGGAGCCCACAGGGAGCCCACAGGGAGTCCACAGGGAGGAGAGGCCTGGCTTCCAGTGTGACCACTGTGAAGAGACTTTCCCATCACTGAGCAAACTGAGGCTCCACACCTGCGACTGTGCCCCGGATAAGGCGTACCGCTGCCCCCTGTGCCGCAAAGAGTTCCGCATGAAGATCTCCATCACCAGCCACATGCAGACCCACTCCCTGAGCTCCCACCCCTTCCGCTGCCAGGAGTGCCACAAGAGCTTCTCTGACATATTTTCCCTGCGTGACCACCAGGGCTCCCATGCCTCCCTCAAGCCCTACGCGTGCCCCGAGTGTGGCATGGTGTTCAGGCACCGCTCTGTCATGGAGGACCACCGTCGTAAGCACACAGAGGACACACAAGGCCCCCACCGGTGCAACATCTGTGGGAAGCACTTCAAGTATTCCAGCCTCCTGCAACAGCACCAATACCTTCACACAGGCCAGAAACCTTTCCGCTGCCCAGACTGTGGCAAAACGTTTGCCTTAGCCCAGAACATGAAGGCGCACTGCCGCCAGCATAGACGGCACCCTCACGCCTGCTCTCTTTGCCCCCTCACTTTCCCCGACCAGGGCAGTCTGCAGGCTCACGTGTCATGCCACGAGACAGTCGGGGGACTAGACAAGGAGAACACAAACCACGGGTTGGAGCCAAAACGTATATTCAACTGTCCCCTCTGTCCTCAGAACTTTCCTTCACCAGCTGACCTGAGGGCTCACATGCTGATCCATGAAGCAGAGCATGAGAGGATGGAGAATGGGGCGTGTAAAGACTGGGAAACAGACCGTTACACCTGTCCACACTGTCCTGCCACCTACTCTGACCAGTCTAATATGATGGCCCACCTGACAACTCACACGTCTGCCCGGGTCAGGGTAGAGAGGCAGGGTAATGGACTTGAAGTAGGGAGATCTTCTCCACTTAACACTGCCAACGTCCCAGGGAGGTGGCATAGGGAGGAGATGAGTAGTAAGCCTTTAAAGTGTCCAGACTGTGGCAAGTCGTTCCGTCACCGCTCTGTGTTAACGTTGCACATGCGTATTCATTCCAAGGACAAGCCTTACCAGTGCAGGGTGTGCAACAAGTCCTTCAGATTCAACAGCTATCTGCAGCAGCACATGATCATTCACACCGGGGAGAAACCATACAAGTGCCCAGACTGCAGCAAGGACTTTGCTTTCCTGCAGAACATGAGAACCCATCAGAGGCTGCACACACAGAAACCGTTCCGCTGCACAAAGTGCCGTAAGGGATACAGCGACGAGAATCAGCTTCAGCGCCATTTGCTGTCACACAACGGCGAAAAGCCCCACAAGTGCCACCTCTGTGAAAAGAGCTTTGGGCTGGCCTACCTGCTGCGGGACCATCTGAACACCCACACAGGCGAGAGGCCCCATCGCTGTCAGGAGTGCCACAAGACATTCCCCTGGCTCGGCAGCCTGCTGGTGCATCAGAAAATCCACGCTCGAAAGCGCCAGGGGTCGAGTCAGCCTTACTCTTTTCCAATGGCCATGAGGATAAGAGGCAGGGGCCGGAGCGGAGGCAGGCTGGCATCAGGCTGGCCCAGGTTGGGTGGAATGGGGCGATCAGGTATGGGCACGCCCCAACAAACACCTCCATATCAAGTCCCAATGTCAAGGAGTCCTGAGTGGCAGAGGAGGCCGGCCCAGCCACAGCCAACCATGTTTTCATCCCAGATGGATATGCAGCAGCCAGGGGAGACGTCTGCGAGAAGGCCTCCACCAGTCCACCAACAGTGGCGGGTGGAAGGTGGAGAACTGAGGCCTGTCCCACTGCCTAACCAGTCTCAACCGTCTCAGGATCCTGAAAGACAACCAGCGCCTGTCCAACAGCAGCCATCTCCACAAACACAACCACAGCAGGTACCACAGTCTCCACTGATACAACAACAAGTGCAGTTACAGCTACAACTACAGCCACATCTACATCCGCAGCTGCGCCAACAGCAGGTTCAGCATCATCTACAGTCTCCGCTGATCCAACAGCAATTACAGTGGCAGCAACCAGGTGTACAGCTCCAGCCCCAGCTAGTACCACAACAGCAGTGGCAGCCTGCCAGACACTTGCTCCAGCAAAAGCTGCCCTGGTTACCAGATGCTCAGCCCCGGCCCGCCCCACCACAGCAACCCCAGCAGTGGCACTCAGATGGCCTGCCTCGGCCACCCCCACAACAACAGCAGAGGAATTCAGGCAGGGCAGAGGCACCTACAACGTCACAGCCTGGTCTTAGTGCATCTCAGAGCCTAGAAACCCCTCCTCCAGGAGAAAGTGGAGGGACCATGCCCTTAGGTAACAAAACACCACCAGTGGCCGGGCCACAGAATCCCAGCCCATTAGCTGTGAGTGAGCAGGAGCAACACAGGCAACAGCCGAAGCCCATGAGCTGGGGTAACACACCCACTACACCACCAGTCCCCACACTGAGCTCTGTTCAGCTTGACTTCCCTGGGTCCCCCATTTACATGGATGGGGCTGCTTTGTGGGGTGGGCTGAGGACCTCTCCAGCAGTGCCACCATCCCAGAGCACATTAAACAAACTGGGCCAAGAGCTTAACCTGCCAAGATGGTCGAGCGTCTCAGTGCCAATGCAGAAAGCTGTTAATGAATCACCCACACCTCCTAGAAAAGAGGACACTAGAGTTTGGGACTTTAATGCACCTCTGGTAATGTCCCCAACTGTTAGTTCATCAGAGAAACCTGGGAGTGGGCGTGAGCAGCAGAAACAGTGGTCTCCAGCTCTACTCAGTACATCCTCCTCAGCTCAGATGAGCCACAGCTCTGTCATGTCAATTTCAAGCCCTCCAACTCATGGGATTGGAGGTAGTCCCTGGGATTTCAAAGGATCCCCCTCAAACAAATCAGGCCTTAGCCAGGAGTTAGAGCAGCAGCAGCAAAAACATCTATCCTCCAGCTGGACCAATGTACCCACATCCACCCAGAACGTTCCCATCTCCATTCAATATGACCCACAACGTTTCACTCATGGGGTGGGACCCACTGTGTGGGGTTTCCAAACCACTCCATCTGGCCCGCAGCAGCAGCCAATGGTAACAGGCACTCAAATCATCATAAATCAGACCTCTCCTTTCTTCTCTCCTCTCCCTCCGCTCCCTCCTCTTAGTTTGCCTGGCTCACACCCTCTTCACTCTGTAGCAGTCGGCTCTCTACCAAGGCCTCCACACCCAAACATTTTCTTCACACCACAGGCGGTCATGAGTGAGAGGCCACACATGACACAGACCCTGTCGCTACCTCAGCTCGCCCCACGGCCTGTTCCTCACAAACTGGGCCGTTTGCCTTACGCCCCAGACCGCCTTCTCCAGTGCATGATCTGTGGCTGCTCTCTACCCCGGGAGTTAGACTTGCAAATGCACTACATGCAGCATGCACAGGGAGAGATTTGACACTGGCAAAGAGTGCATCTACCACTCTGTTTTTCCAAATGTTTTTAATGTACATTTATTGTATAACTATAGCAATTTAGCTCTGTTTTGTGTCCATTTTGGACATTGTCCATGTTGTTGATCTCTCACTCTATAAGAAAGGGTCAGATAATCTCAAAAAGTGTATAGTTTGTTAACTTGATCAATCACGGTTGTCAGTTTTTTTGTGTTCACAGCTTTGCCTTGAACTGCAAAGAACTTAGAAATATGACTGTGTAATGGATTTCTTGGCCAGTACCATCATATTTACTGTGTTGTAAACATACCAAGGATTTACACTCCGTGGCCAGTTTATTAGGTACACCACCCTGTTCACAAAAATATTTAGCTCCTATAGACAGTGAGCCACGTGGCCTTGGCTTGCTATATAAAGCGAGGCACCGAAGCATTCAGTTACTATTCGATTGAATGTTGGAATGGGCGAAACAAGACCTAAGCAACGTTGAGCGTATTATGATCGTTGGTGCCAAGTGTGCCGGTTACAGTATCTCAGACCTGGGTTTTCACACACGACAGTGTCTTGGGTTTACTGAGAATGTTTTTGTTTTTCGCCCCAGTCAGTGGTACTAGATGGGTGAACCTTAAACTGGCCACTGAGTATGTATGTCAACTTATGGATTTTTGTTAGTTTTTCTTTCTGTGTACACTGCTGTCTTTGTTACACCATTTTCAAGTTTATTCTTCAAACAAGTGGTTTTCACCTGTGTTGCACTGTATATTTGTGCCTTTATTGTTTCAAAACACTCTGCATGTTCTTTCTGCTCTCTCTTAATGTTGTAGTGGGTGTTATTCAAATTGTCAGGTCTCTGAATAATGAGTCATTTGTATGAGTAATTTCTTATTCTGTCTTCATTTGGGTGAACATGTATCTTGTTTTGGTGCTAGAGTTATGAAATTAGGGTTATTGGGAGGAGCACACATTTTATGCAAAAAGTGTGGCATGGATTAGTATACAAATTAATTTATTGCATTAAAGTTAATAACTAATAACTAACTTTACCTGTTGGGTTTGTGATATTGTATCAACAACATGACAATGTTGCCAGAAGATACGCTTGTTTACACTGAGCTGCACGGGGGTCGGAAAGCAATCATGGTTACATTCATTTACTGTGGAGCAGACACGAGATACGGGTCGGAAAACGGACCTCAATCCAAGGATGGGATATGCCACTGAATGCCAAATGTTACCTTTATCCAGATTGTACATATCTTGCGCCGGCTCCACGGTGTCTCAATGTAACCATGTTTTCGTTCAGACACCAGTACAGCTCAGTGTAAATCAATGTAATGGTAGGGTCGTTATCTTCTGGCAAAACATAATGTAACATATTTGACGTTTTACTACATCTGTGCATTTAGCAGTAGTTTTAAATATGTAAATACCTGGTAATAAAAATTCATTGGGAAAGAATGCCCTATTGTCGTCTGTATTCAATAAAACACAATGACATAATAGTCCTGCAGTAATGAAAACAGTCTACCAAATCAATGTTTCTATATCCGTTACATTGCATGTTGAGAACTAATGGTTGGGTCTATTAGTGCTTGGAATTCAAGACGAATGGGAACTTGGAAAAAATGAGGTCAAATCATGACGTCAGTCAGGTCGTAAAGTCGGAGCTCTAGAAAGAGGCAAGGAACAACAGCAAAACGATTCAAGACCAAGGGGTATCATCATCCTCTTCACTGCCAGACACTACAGGGATGCTGTCTGGAAAGCTGCTAGGAAGAACACCTTCCTTCAGAGCCATGGTATGCGTTTCGCCGAGCATCTCAGCCCGGAGGACATAGAGAGAAGGAACAGGTTGTGGCCAACGGTCAAGATAGCACGAAATGAGGGAAAGACTGCTTACTTCATCAGAGGATGAGGCTTCATCAACGGTTCAGAAATCCATATTCCTCCCTAAAATCTCACCAGAAGGAACAGATTGATGGTTTCAGCCATGGTATTCTCATTTTCCTTATATTGTTTACCTAACAAGCTTCAGGTGACTATTTTTCAGAACACTCAGGTACCTCAGTAATGTATTAGCTTGTTCTTGTATGACCAGAAGTCCTATTTTGTTTAGTAACTTACGAAGAAGACTGAAAGTTGTATTTATTTTGTATGTATACAGTAACTAAGATAGTGTTTTAAAGGGCATACAGGTCTGCTCTGACTTTACACAGTTATTGTTCTATTTAGTTATTAATACTCATTTCCAAGTGAAAAAGGTCTTCGGAACGTTTATATGTAAAACATGTTTTACTCAATTGTTTATGATCAGTTTTCATATGCACTTAAAATAGTAGGTACCCTTTTATTTAAATTATTAATTTGTATTTTATTTCTCAGAATACTTCCTGATTACACTAAAGAGGGTTTTTATTCTCTCTTACTACAAGAACCCTTGGTTTGGTCTTGAACATAATGTTCAGTTGAGTTTAATTTCAAAGACGGATAACGTCTAGCTCAATGTTTATGGAATAAGCTATTTTCACTTTAAATGTACGTAAATGGTGCAGATCTCGGTTCCTTATCGTTTACATTCACTGCTCCTACGTCTTTGACTCATCCTACTACAGTTTATACTTTTATATAATCTTTGTTGTTTTGTCTTTGTCTATCGTTTCTCTTAATGCTAGGGGGTTACCAAACAATGTGAAGCGCAAGGCCTTATTTTTATTTGCTAAACAATTTCGAACAGATTTTTGCTATTTTCAGGACTCTCACTCAGTTTCGGCTGATGCCAACTTCTGGAGGTCACAGTGGGGCAACGATATTTGGCTTTCCCATGGATCTGAACGCTCCGCTGGGGTCACTACAATGAAAAATACCTTTTGGAGGTAATATTCTACACTCGGAATGTGACCCCTTTGGTCACTTTATTTGTCTTGTGATCAGTTACAATGACATTACGCTCGTTACTGTAAACTTCTACGGGTACAACACCAAACATGAGAATGATGAGTTACAATGACATTACGCTCATTACTGTAAACTTCTACGGGTACAACACCAAACATGAGAATGATGAGTTGCTTGAATCTATAGAGAAACATATACTTCATTGGTTATCTAAATTTCCCAATTCGTTATTATTGATAGGAGGGGACTTTAACATTATAATAGATAATTCAACTGATAGATGGCCCCCAGGTAGGCCAACCAATCAGAATTTGGGTTTAATACTTTTTATGGAAAAGTTTGATCTTACTGATATATGGAGAGAGAGGTTTTCGGCCGACAGATCGCTCACTTGGAGTAACAAAACAGGTTCCAGACAATCCAGAATAGATTTTTGGCTTAAATCCAAATGTATTGATAGTGAGTGCGTTACTACAAATATTTGTACTACTCCCCTCACAGACCATAGGGCCATTTACATTGATTTCAAAATATTTACCTGATACTAACCCTGGTAGAGCATCCTACTGGAAGCTAAAATAGCTCATTATTAAATAATGATATAGTTACATTTGAGGTTAAAGATCTGCTCTCACACTTTTGGGAAAGGGCTTGTGAAGACAAATCTTATTGCAAGAACTGGGAGCTCTTTAAATTTGAGGTGTCCAAATACCTTAGAAAATATGGTAGTAATCTTGCTAAGACCAGAAGAGCTGAGGAGGAAATTGTGACTTCCCATCCTCAGAGGTCCCCAGTCAGCCTCTCTGTGGAGGAGAAGATGGAACTGATTGAGTTACAAAATAAACTGGATAATATGTATAGATTAAAAGCAGAAGGAGCCTTTATTAGATCTAGGAAAAAAATTGATTGAGGAGAGAGAACAGAATTCATCCTATTTCTTTAGACTTGAGAAATTTCACTCTAAAAATAACACTATCCATAAGTTAAACATTGATGGTGTTATTACAGATTACCAAAAAGTAATCTCCAAATACTGTAGCAATTTGTACAGAAAATGTTATAGCTCTACGTACTGTCAGGAATCCACAGATATGTTTTTTAACTCACTGAATAATGTTCACTCTATCAGTGATATAGCATCTTAACAGTGTGAAGAACCCATCAAAGTGGAAGAGATTATAGAGTCTATCAAACATCTAAGAACAAGAAATCACCAGGTGTTGATGGAATTACATCAGAATTTAAAAAATTATTTTCTGAACAAGTAGCTCCCTTCCTATTTGAAGTCTTTTTTAGAGAGTATTAAAAACAATGTTCTCCCTCCTACAATGAGTCAGGGGTTAATAACACTGATACCTAAGTCTAAAAAAGAAGTGGTTCTCATCGATAACTGGCGTCCAATTAGTCTTCTTAATAATGACTATAAGATATTAGCCTTACTACTTGCAAAAATAATTAAAGACGTCCTGGATGCAATCATTGATGAAACACAGTCTGGCTTTATGAGGAACAGACATATTTCTAACAATATCAGACTAGTATTAGACATACTTGACTACTCAGACCTAATAACTGAGGATAGCTTCATATTATTTTTAGATTTTTCTAAAGCATTTGACACAGTAGAGCATCAGTTCCTCTTCCACTCCCTTGAGAGACTTGGCTTTGGGGATTTTTTCTGTAAGGCTATTAAGACTCTCTATGCAAATGGTAACAGCACTATCAAATTGAAATATGGCACCTCACCTAGATTTGAGTTAAAGAGAGGAATTAGGCAAGGTTGTCCTATCTCTCCGTACCTGTTTTTAATAATCACCCAACTTCTTGCAAATTCTTTAAATAATAGTCCTGTACAAGGTATTTCCATAGCTGGTAAAGAAATTATTATAAGCCAGCTGGCTGACGATACCTCACTTTTTCTGAAAGACGCAAAAAAAATTCCCATATTGATCAATGTGATACAATCCTTTTCCAAAGCGTCTGGTCTATATCTTAACATTAATAAATGTGAACTCATAGCTGTCAAAGATTGTGTGGCACCTTCATATTATGGTATTCCAGTAAAAGAAGAACTTACATATTTAGGCATAACCATTACAAAGGATCAGAAGTCTAGAGGCTTACTAAATGTTAACCCTCTTATTAAAAACCCCCAGAAGAAGCTAAATCAATGGCTACAGAGGGACTTATCTTTAAAAGGTAGAGTCCTAATAACCAAGGCTGAAGGTATCTCTAGACTAACATATGGCGCTCTATCTTTATATCTTGACAGTAAAATCAGCAAGGAGATAGACCAGATGCTTTTCAACTTTCTGTGGAGGAACAGTACCCATTACATGAGGAAAACTGTTGTAATGAACACTTATGAGAATGGTGGGCTGAATTTTCTGGACTTTACTACCTTAAATAATACTTTTAAGATCAATTGGATTAAACAATTCCTAAGAAGACCCACTTCTATCTGGAATTGTATTCCCCATCATGTGTTCTCTACTTTTGGTGGCCTTAACTTAATTTTGTTTTGCAATTATAATATTGACAAAGTTCCAGTGAAACTTTCTGATTTTCATCTGCAGGTTTTCTTGTCATGGTCCTTAATTTATAAACACCATTTTTCTCCACGCAGATATTATATATGGAATAATCGGGATATATTGTATAAAAATACTTCTTTGTTTTTAGAATATTGGTTCCGAAATAATATCCTATTGGTGAGCCAACTGGTAAATGCAGAGGGTCTTTTACTCAGTTATAAAGAATTCTTATCACTTTACAAGGTCCCTGTAACACCTAAAGATTTTGCAATTGTTTTAGACGCCATTCCCTCAGATGCTGCTCTGTTATTCAGGAACGTGTCAAGACCTGACCCTCAGAACCTGCCTTCTATTAACCCTGTTGACTCATCAGTAGGAAAGATTTGTTTCTCTTTTGGTCCATTCAACAACAGAGCGATACGAACCTTATGTCATGCCTTATTGGAATGGATTTATTGATAATATCTGTTGGAAAAAGTTTGGATGTTGCCACACACATAACAAAATTAAGTAAGTTTCCTTTAAAATTATTCATAAATATTATCCTGCCAACCACTATATGAAGATGTTTAAGGAAAACGACAACTCAAAATGCTCCTTTTCTAATGACCACCCAGAAACAGTGTTGCATCTTTTTTGGCATTGTATTCATGTAAGAAAACTGTGGCAAGACATCAGTAGATTTATAATTGAACACTTTTATGAAGATCTTACACTAATGTGGATAGATGAACTGCTTGGATTCTTTACCAAGCATAGGAATAAGCTGAAACATTTTTTACGTAATTAATTTCATTATTCTTTTGGCCAAATTTCATATTCACAAATGTAAATTTACAAACAAAAAAAAACACATTTTCTTACCCTACAGAACTGTATTTTAAGACAATTAAATACTCTACTAACAAAAAAGCTGTTAGAATTATAAGTGTATGTATGTCCCTTAAGGTCTTTGTATAATGTGATATTGTATCCCCTAGCTCAATTGTCCATGGTATATAATCTATATATACCTGTGTTCCCTCATGTACTCTCTGTATTGATTTGTTAATAAAAAATCAAATTTAAAAATAGAAAGAGGCCCGAGTTCCCGATTTGTAGTTTCGAGTTGGATGACCGTTCAAAACGATTTTCCCCGGAGCTCGTTTTTTCAGAGTTCCCAGTTGTTTTGAACGCGGCATGGTACGCTGATGTTCTCGCGACAGATCTGTGGCAAGGAAGTTGTCATTTGTCGTAATTTCCTAGGACGTTCCCACTGCAACAACAGTGCGGAGGAGAAGAGTAAAGAGGCGCTCCGAACAACATTCTAGGCCTCCTATGTCATTGTTCACTCGGTGAAAGGACTTTTATTTTTGCATGCATTAGATGAGACCCCCCCTGAGAAAATTCAGGGGAATTTAAGTAATAGAAGCAGTAAACACTAAGAACGAAGATCCAAGTTGCAGTGGCCTAATAACAGCAAATCAAGCACCACGCTGAGTGTTAGCTATGGAGGATGTCTCCGCTGTAACGATCAAAGACGAGGGAGGAGATGAACAGGAGTCGGAAGATGTCAGTGAAAATTTAACCAATAAGACCGAAAACAGCGTCAACAAGTCTGCCAAAGATGACAGTACCGATGGTAAGGGACCCCATCCTTTCACAATTATCTAAACACAGCTAACGTTAACTAATGCTACAACATGCTCAAATCCAAGTTTGCTAGTTAGCTAATTAGCGTTAGCTAACTATTCTAAGATGATCATATCCTAGCTAAGGTTTTTTGTTCGGTAGCCATTTTCAAGATAAATCAATTTGAGCCATTTTATCTTGTTCACATTTTTAGCTAGACAATTATTTAACTTAACTAGTGGTGACTAGGAAGCTGTGCGTGTAGTCAGTAACGTTGTTTAGGTTGCTAGCTAGCACGGGTAAATAGTTGATCGTCGGAATTACATTAGTACCGTTATAGTTCAACGTCTACTCATTGATCTTACTGTTTCTTAAATGTTAAGTGAAATCAAATAGGCTGTCATATTTTGATAAATAATACTGGGACATATTTTCATTACGCAAAACGTTCCTTAAGTGGAAGCGAACGAAACGGGTGCCTAACTTAATTTGTCCAGTCTCGTTTTAGTAGCTAAATGAAACGTTTGTCTAATGATTACGCCCCTGGACTAGCGTGATCACCTCCTCAATGTTTTTGGAACTTCCCCGTAGGCCAGAGCCATCTAAGTGTCCCCCACGATTAAATATTGGGTAGCTGTTGTTAAAATGGCGACCGGAGTGTGGGTGTATGGAAAGTGAATCAGCTAATTGGGAAGATACTGTATGTTGCAACTCAAGACCGTTTTTCGTTGCTGATTGGGCTACAGGACGAGTCGATAAGCCGGAGACCAGTGCACCTGTGTTGTATGGACATCGATACCTGACCGTGATACTCAGGAAGCATCCTAACGGACATCATGGTCCTGTCGCCATGGGTATGGTGCCCCCCATAATAAATAACTAATATTGATAACCATCTAGATGTCACCATGATGCATGCACATACAGTATACTCAATGGGGAGGGCATGAATGGCAGCGACAGTGCCTTTCGCTCCTGTTTGATAAGCGCGACTGTCTTGCAAGGGCGTGGGAAGTAGCTTCCTAGTATCAGGGTCACAGTAAGCACACGCATACAACGCATGAAGAGGTACACCCGTCATCAGTGCTTTTTAATCAAAAATAGACAATTGTCAGTTTTAGAACTGAAACTGTACAATTTGTGTAAAACAGCGAAATTAGACTCATACTAATCCTCTGTCTTCAAAACAGAAGTACTCACGGTATGGTAGCTCAATCAATGTACAGTAGTTGCGTGGTAAGAAACGTAAGGGAATAAACACCGCTCAATCAAAACTTCTAACCTTTACTGCCCTACCAAGCAAAAAGTCAGTAACTTCTCATTTGGTTGAAAAATATCAGTTTTGCTATGTTAAGAACATGCTTAATCATGTGGACAAGTATCCTGCCTCTATTGTGTTTTGGAGAAAATGGGGGTCATGTTAGCAGTAACTGAATAAAGTTACTGTGAAACCAAGGTAAAGAAAAGCCTTTTCTCTCAGTTCCACGCTATGAGCAGTTACTGACTTTTTGCTTGGTAGGGCAGTATAGCAGAGCGTTTTCGACACACCCACTCCTTTCCACACGCCCACTACTTTCCTTTCGGCACACCCACTCACCCATACTCAGGTCGCCATATTGAGCTCATATATCCACCTCTCAATTGGAAGGGGGGACTATGTATATGTCTGTGTTTGTACGTACTTTAGTCACACATGACTTTGTCTTAACTTGGGTGTATGATCTTGCCAAAGACCTGACATCTACACAATTAAATGATTGGCCCAAAGGGGGCACTATAGTAATCAACTGAAATTCCAAATTTGAACAAGCATATGTCTTGTCTGTTTGAGCTTGAATTGTCACTAATTGGCCCAAGTGCTTCATCATTCATGGGGGACAACATGTTTACTGTTTTAGAGTAATACCTCTTAAAGGTCTCTGTCATAGGCTATTTTTCATATAAGAAAAACAGAAGGTCTGAGTTTATTTTCCCAGGAGCTGAATAGGTGAATCTTTGATCATTTTATTCAATATTTTTGGGTGAGATTCTCCTATTTGAGAAATGATGAAATGTTTGATATAGGTAACTTTATGGGGTCTCTATAGAGTAGATGTGAATTTGGCTCCATTTTCACCTCAAGGGAAATCATACGATCCCAATTCTTTCTCTGTCCACAGGTCAGTAGTGAATAGGATAACTTGACTGATCTGAAAACCGTGATGAACATTTAGGTTAAATAAAACTTTCCCAATACAGAAGTTAGTTTGAAATCCTTTTTAAATTGGGCTGCTTCACCATTCATTGTCTTTTTATAAAATTACATTTCAAAAGTATATTATCCACAATGAGTTGACTCACCATCGTTAGGGTGATATGCACTTTAGCAAAGATGTTTATAATTGTCAAGTAAAATGTATTTTTGTCAAAATATACATCTATCCAAACAAAAGCTGTATCCATTGCAAAAAATGTATCTTGATGATAATATGTATCATTGTAATAAAATATGCTTAAGTCTTGTTTCTTTTTGACAGTAATGGAATTTTGGATGATGACACCTTTATAATCGTTTAAACTTTTTTAAGACAAACATTTTCTCCTCTCCTCCAATCCTGAGCTGTGCTGCTGCAGGAAGGGGGCGTTGCCTAGGCAACCCAAGACTTGATTGCTTCAACACCTTGCTTATTCAGCAAGGAGCAACAAAGTTTCATGACATTGTAACTAGTCCATGTAACCATTGAAATGGACAGCATAAATGCCCAGCTGTTCTTTCTACACCAAAATAATAAACGGTTATAACGATTATTTTAATTTTCATGACTGTCTTCATGCATAATTGTTGGTTACACATTGTACGCTAATTGTGCAAGCCCTAAATGTACATGGAGGCACTTAGTCATTATCTGACAAAATATTCATTTGTGTTTGTTATTGTTTGGTTTTCTTTTCTCTTTTCTTTTCTTTGCAACAGGAGTCGCCCTGACCTCCCATTTTCCCCTTTCTATTTTTAGGGGATGGGCTTTTCCGCTGTCTGGATTGTGAAGAAGTCTTTGGGGAGGAGGCGGCTTACCAGGAGCATCAACATGAGCACATCCATGATGGCCCAATAGTCTGCCTGGACTCTGACTCCCATTTGGATGGCTTGCTTGTTTCAGAGAGTGGGGGCCAACGGACACTATGTTGCGCTCTTTGTGGGCGCAAATTTGCAGACTCAAGGGGTTTTTACTCACACCAGGTCAAACACCGCAATGAAGCCCTCAAGCAGTCAACTCCTGTTTTGCAATCAACTCCTGTGGCCCAGTCAACAGCTGGGCCCCAGTCAACTCATGATCAGAGCTTGGGGGTGGCTAAGCAGTATGTCTATGAATGTGAAGACTGTGGGAAATCCTATACTTCGATGGGCTCTTTCATCAGTCATACACGCTCACACAAACAAGCTTCCAAATCAGTTTTCCATGAGCTGGCACACCTGAAAAAGAAGTCATTTGAGTGTCAAACTTGTGGTCGCTGTTACTCCCGTTCATCAGCTCTAGATGCTCACCGCCGTTGTCATGAGGTCAAACTAATCCCAAAGTCCCGCAAAAGGGATGCAGAGAAGCAACCACCCGCAGAGGAGCCTGCCATTGCAACAGAGGACAGCAACAAAGCTTCTGAACAGGTAGATGAGGCACAGGAAAATCTGTTTGGGTGTTCATGTGGCAAAACATTTCGCGCCCAGTCTGGCCTGAAAACACACCAACGATTTAGCCACAATGACAAATGTTCTCCTGAAAAGCTTAAGAGAAAACCCAAAAAATTTGACTGCAGTGAGTGTGAGAGGACCTTCAGTTCTTATGCCGGCATGCTCTGCCATCAACGTTATCATATGAAACGAGGTGGTAGTGGTGGCAAAAGGTTTCCATGTGAGGAGTGTGACAAGGTCTTCACAACGCTCACATTCTACTACAAGCACCAGCGTTTGGCTCATACTGAAGAGACTCCAGCAAAATCTTTCCTTCATCAGGTTTGCCAGCTCCAGAAGAAAGCGTTTGAGTGTCAGGAGTGTGGGCTCCGATTTTCCAGGGCCTCAGCTCTCCAGTCCCATCGGCTTTGCCATAACGATGTTTTTGGACAGACTGAGAAAGAATCCCAGACACAAACATCCCCACTACCTCAACATAAGCAATTACTGGATAACAAGACAGAAACTGAAACATTTGCTTTAGGGGCCATTGTCTACCCACAGGACACCTCTTCAGACCCTTGTGACCGAGAGAGACCCCTGTTTCTGTGAAACTGATGGGGATGCAGAGGCTGATGGAACTGATGATGTCAATGTAGAGGTGATCAGTATAAGTGCCTCAGATGGCTCTGTAAGGGATGAAGAAGAGTCACAACAAGAACTCAACCCTGATCTTGAATTACTGTGTGAATCAGACCAGGAGGGAAAAGAGGAGATGGATGCTGTGTTGTGTCCAACGGAGTACATTTCTAGTACACTTAAGTCTAAACCAGAGATTGATCTGAAAATTGTACAAATTGACTTTCCGCCATTTGCAGGCGAAGGAACTCAAACGGAGAAGGTTCAGGGACTAGACCCACCTAAAAGATTTAACTGTCCTGAGTGTTACCGCTGGTTTACCAGTGTTGCATCTTTGCGCTCTCACAAACTGTGGCACAGAGTAGATGGCAAAAAACGATGGAATCCTGAAAATGATATTTTCAAGTGCGACTTTGTGGGTTTGACACTACACATCGGAAAACGTACCACAATCACATGCGAAAACACGATGGCCGAAAACCCCACAAGAGTGTATTTTACCAGCTTGCCGGACTACAGAAGAATAGCTTCAAATGTGAGGTGTGTGGAAAGTGTTTCTCACGCATGTCTGCACTACACTCTCATCAGCAACAGCATCCAAAAAACAAAGCTCATCCATGTCCAGATTGTGAGAAGACTTACTCTAATGCCAGTGGTTTGTACAACCACCGCAAAAGCTGCCACGCTCCAACCCCCACCCCAGATGAAGTATCAGACACTAAAACTGAAGTGTTTAATCCAAAGAAGACTTTATTAGGCCCAACGGTTTATTGTGAGCGATGTGGGAAGGGCTTCTGGTCATTGGGTGCTTACGCTCACCACAAGCAGAATCAAGCTCAGTGTGCACATTTGAAGGAGAAGAATGAGCCAACAGTGTCTTCACATTCTGTCAATGGCCCTCCACATGTTCGTGGTAAAGTTGCTTGCCCTGTATGCAGAAAGAAATTTCGTCACCAAGGCATTATGAAATCTCATATGAGGAAGCACGAGAATGGGAATCATAGATGTGAGCTTTGTAGCAAGTCTTTTCGCATGTTCTCAAGCCTCCTCAGGCACCAGGTTGTACATAATGCTCAACTCCTCCCGCCTCCTATCAAGTCTTTTCAACATCAGGTAGAACAAGTGAAGAAGAACGCATACAGCTGCCCTGATTGTGGAAAACTGTTTTCACGAGCCAAGGCACTTAAATTCCACATGAAGAGCCATGGTTATGAGACCGACTACTCTGCCTCATCGCCTAAATCTGCTCTTGAGCTAGAGGGGCTGAAGTGTTCAACATGCCTTTCCCATTTCAGCAACAAATCTTCATTGCACACTCACCAAAAACAGTGTGGCAAGAAAAAGACTTTCATTAAAAGCCACAAGGAGGATATTGTCCAACATGACACAGCTCCTAAAGTGAAGAAGCTCAATTGTCCCTCCTGCCCTTCTCTTTTCAACAATTTACTGTCATTGCAGTATCATCGAAAAGAATGTGGCAAGCCGAGGGCAGTTGCAGGCTTGGATGTCAAAGTGAAAGGAGGGATAGAGAAGGTGACAAAGTGCATTGTCAAAGACCTTGTGAAACAACTCTGTCAAACAACTCGGGCACTGAGAAAATGACTAAATCTGTTACTGAGAAGGAACGCGGTGAACAAAAGGAGACCAATGAGTCCCTAACCTTGAAGAAAGCTGCCACAATCAACACAACTGATCTGAAATACAAATGTAAAGAGTGTGAGAGAAGCTTTGCTGTTGTAGGAGCACTGAATTTCCATAAAAGGATTCATGTTCTGGGTCACAAGTCTAAAGTAAAACCAAAGCTGAAATTTCAAGTGGCTGCAATCCCTGAAGAACCCAAGCAACCCAAAAAGGTAGAGCAAACAACTAAAGGCCAATTCTGTTGTCCAGAATGCGGAAGACGTTTTATCTCCAATGCAGCCCTTGGCACTCACAGACGATGGCACACAGATAAGAAGTTTGCTGGTTCACTGATAAAAGATGACAACATAAGTTCTGTTGGGCAAAAGTCAGTGGATGAGGGACCTTTTCAGTGCAACAAGTGTGGTAAGGGCTTCTTTTACCTGTGTGTTCTCCGCCGGCACCAGTTGTATTACCCGCCATGTCAGACCAAAGCCGAACCAGAGCCTGCAGCGGACACCAGCATGGAAGGCAACCGCAAACCCTCACACGCTGAATTTGCATGTCCAGAATGTAACACAACTTTTGTCAAGGGCTCACTTTTAGCAGCTCACCATGAAAGTCAGCATAACAAACCCATTGAGTCTGCAGATCTTCAGGGGGACCAGTCCATGACCGTGTCCATTGAAGAGGTCCCGGAGCAGCCTGCCACGTCACACAGCAAGTCTGAAGTCATTCCATTAAAGAAGCCAAAGCTTAAATCAAATCTTCACCAGTGTCCTCATTGTGATATGAGCTTCTTGAAGGTTCGAGGCTTGCGTGCCCACAAATGGCAGGCCCACTCCCAGGGCAAGACGGTTAAGAGTAAGGGCACTTTGGCTGAGAGCGGGGACTCTGTTGCCATAAACAACTTGGCTACCAAGGAAATGAACGGATTAATGAGAGTAAGGACTTAGTTACAGAAAACAAAGGCACTGTTGTCAAAACTGAACACTTTGTCACAAAGAATAAGAATGCTGTTGGCAGAAGGAGGAAGAAAGGTCGACCAGGTTTCAAATCCATCCCTTGCGTTGACTGTGGGAAGAGATACAGTTCTTCTGGGGCACTCTATAATCACAAGAAGATCTGTGGAGTGCTCAAGCAGGAAGTTAATCCAGGAATGGCAGAAGTAGTGGAAGAGGAACCCTCACCACCAACCCGCCTCTATGAGCAGACAATCAAATACCTCTTTAAGTGTGACAAGTGTGGAAAAGCTTTCCCAACTGAAGAGCAACTAGGAGCCCACAAGGACTTGGCAAAGAGCCGACCTCACTCTTGCGCCCTGTGCTGCCGTGGATATTGGACTGAGACTCAGTTGCAACAGCACCTGGCCTGGCACGACGAGGTCCGCCGACGACTACCAACAGAGCTTCGTTACAGACTCAGTGCTTCTGTAAGTGCAGGGCCCGCCAAACTCAATGTCCCTCTGCCTGATTTGAAGGCGAAGTCATCCCTCAAGCCACTACCTACACCCCCCTCCCGGCCACAGAATAGCCACAAGTGTCAGCACTGTGGAAAAGCGTTTCTGTCTCCAGGTGCTCTGCATAAACACGAGGCTCAACACGACAGCGATGGCTCCTACCGTTGCTCCCTTTGTCCCCGGACCTTCAGTGAGATTCGGGACCTCATTGACCATCACCAGGAATGTATGGGTGATGACAAAGTGCAGAGAGATCCCTACACTGCTGTCTCCTCAAGAGACACTGATGGCCTTACTTGCATTGAATGTGGAATGCGTTTCAGTCGAGAGTTGGAGTTGCACCAGCACTACATTGAACATGCTCGTGGAGCATATTAGATTAACGATGGAACTAATACAAGTCAGGAGATATTAGAAGTGGAATTTGACTTTTTCATGCACTTATGTACCTCTTTCTACTTCAGTTCAATTTCCAAGGTGGACATTTTTTTCTCCAGGGTATTTTCAAGGACTAAGTGTCCAAGAGACTTGCTACATTTGACTATTCTAATTATATCTATAGAATGCTGTTAACATTATTGCAAATATATCCACTAAGTGCTTCTTTAGCTCTTGACACCGTCATTTTATCTTTCTCAGGCTTTATTTCACACTGGACCTGTACATAGACAACTCCTTTCATCAGTTCCACTGATTTGAAATGTGTCCTCTTGGTGTAGAAATGTGTAGTTATAGAGAAAGTTCACTAACTGCGGTTTCATTTAGAAAATGGTTCTGTTTCTCTATGCCTAGAAATGATTACATCCTGTAAAGTACAGTGATTTGTCTGTCAAGGTGGGCACTAATTTAAGGTTGTTTTGCTTGACTTAGTATGCAAGGGGAGAACGTGAGTCACCCACTTTCAGTAACATGCACTTGACTTTCTTTTGAGAAATTAATCCAGTTCTGGCATTAACCTGTCTATATAAGATGGATGTTTATAGTATTATTAGTACCTATTTCTGGCTGTTTTCTTTTACAAAATGTTACCAAACTAACATTGTATCATTTAATAATTAGAAAATTGAATGTTTTCTTGGATTTCACTACCAAAGTTCCCAAATACTAACAGTTGATTGTTACTTTCCTGTGTTGTTACTTTCCTGTGTTGTGTAAACATTTATCTATCGTAATGAGTTTGATTTAACAAACGGGTTTAGCTTTTTTCAAGGAGTTGTTATTTTCCTTGTTGGATTAAATGAAACGTTCAAGTTTTTAGACTATTGCTAATCTTTTGACGTCATGACCTTTATGATAACTCATTTCAATGTAACCTTTTCCCTGTACCTTTAAACTACTACTGGTGTCTTATTAATGCAGACATGAAGAGTTTTAGTAAATGGTTAAAACTGTAGTTAAGTTTCCTGTGTTTTTCATTGTGTGGACTGAGTTACTGGTTTTAACGGACCTTTAAACTTGACTCTAGTGGGCTTCCAGTCATGACGCGTCATGTTTACCGTTTGTCGGAAATGGTTGAGAAACATCACTACAATATAGATTATAAAACGCTTTCAAACTTAAAGCTGCAATATGTACAGTGCATTCAGAAAGTATTCAGACCCCTCTACTTTTTCCACATTTTGTTACATTAGGCTTATTCTAAAATGGATTAAATAGTTTCCCCCCTCATTAATCTACACAATACCCCACAATGACAAGGCGTAAACAGGTTTTTAGAAAGTTTAGCCAATGTATTAAAAAAATATTTAAAAACTATCACGTTTACATAAGTATTCAGACTCTTTACTCAGTACTTTGTTGAAGCACCTTTGACAGGGATTATAGCCTCAAGGCTTCTTAGGTATGACGCTACAAGCTTGGCACACCTGTATTTATTGAGTTTCTCCCATTTTTCTCTGCAGATCCTCTCAAGCTCTGTCAGGTTAGATGGGGAGCATTGCTGTACAGCTATTTTCAGGTATCTCCAGAGATGTTTGATTGGGCTCTGGCTGGGCCACTCAAGGAGATTCAAAGACTTGTTCTGAAGCCACTCCTGCATTGTCTTGGCTGTGTACTTCGGGTCGCTGTCCTGTTGGAAGGTGAACCTTTGACCCAGTCTGAGGTCCTGAGCGCTCAGCCTGGGCCACCACCATGCTTCACCATAGGGATGGTGCCAGGTTTCCTCCAGACATGTAGCTTTGCATTCAGGCCAAGGAGTTCAATCTTGGTTTCATCAGACCAGAGAATCTTGTTTCTCATGGTCTGAGAGTCCTTTAAGTGCGTTTTGGCAAACTCCAAGCAGGCTGTCATGTACCCTTTTACTGAGGCGTGGCTTCTATCTAGCCACTCTACCATAAAGGCCTGATTGGTGAAGGGCTGCAGAGATGGTTGACCTTCTGGAAGGTTCTCCCATCTCCACAGAGGAACTCTGGAGCTCTGTCAGAGTGATCACCGGGTTCTTGGTCACCTCCCTGACCAAGGCCTTTCTCCCCTGATTGCTCAGTTTGGCCAAGCGGTCAGCTCTTGGAAGAGTCTTGGTGGTTCATAACTTCTTCCATTTAAGAAATGTGTTACTGGGGACCTTCAATACTGCAGAATTTTTTTCTACCCTTCCCCAGATCTGCACCTCAACACAATCCTGTCTCCGCGCTCTACGAAACATTCCTTTTGACCTCTTCCTGTTTTTTGTTCTGACATGCACTGTCAACTGTGGGACCTTACATAGACAGGTGTGTGTGCCTTTCCAAATGATGTCCAATCAATTGAATTTACCACAGGTGGACTCCAAACAAGTTGTAGAAACATCTCAAGGATTATCAATGGAAACAGAATGCACCAGAGCTCAATTTCAAGTCTCATAGCAAAGACACTGAATACTTATGTAAAGGTATTTCAGTTTATTTTTAATCAATTTGCATACACTTCTAAAAACTTGTCTTTGCTTTGTCATTATGGGGTTGTGTGTGTATATAGACTTTGATTAAATACATTTTAGAATAAGGCTGTAATGTAACAAAATGTGGAAAAGGGGAAGGGGTCTGAATACTTTTGGAATGCACTAACTTTTTGGCCGACCTGACAATTCCCGTAAGTGTGGGTAATCCTGAATTAATCATGAATAGTGAGTGAGAAAGTTAGTCTCGCATATCACACGGCTGTGATTGGGAGTCCCAAAGGGCGGCGCACAAATGGCCCAGCATCGTCTGGGTATGGCAGGGGTAGGCCATATTTGTTCTTAACTGACTTTCCTAGTTAAAGGTTCAATAAAAATGAAATACCCCCCAAGACATGCTAACCTCTCACCATTACAGTGTCAGGGGAGGTTAGAATTTTGGGGGGAGCATGATATTTGTGCGTCCAACTTTCTCACTCATCTTTATTCACGTTTCATTCAGGATTATCTATGATCATGGTAGAATCCACATTAATGGAGAAGTGTTTAGAAAAAATATTTTTTACGGTCAGTGAGTCCAAACTGACATGATACATTATTTACCATTTAATTTCCATTGGGCACGGAATGATCTGAAACACAACCAAAACAAACAGCAAATGCATCCAACAAATGTGTAGAGTCACAAGCTTGATGTAATCATTACGTGAAAGTGTTTCACTTAATACACCTATAGTACTAGTCAAAAGTTTGGACACCTACTCATTCAAGGGGTTTTCTTTAAAAAAACAAATCTACATTGTAGAATAATAGTGAAAACTTCAATAACACATGGAATCATGTACTAAGTAAAAACGTGTTAAACAAATCCAAATATTTTATATTTGAGATTCTTCAAAGTAGCTACCCTTTGTCTTGACAGCTTTGCACACTCTTCGCATTCTCTTTGCAGTCTTGAAGGAGTTCCCACATATTCTGAGCACTTGTTGGCTGCTTTTCCTTCACTCTGCGGTCCAACTCATCCCAAACCATCTCAATTGGGTTGAGGTCTGGTGATCGTGGAGACCCGGTCATCTGATGTAGCACTCCATCACTCTCCTTCTTGGTAAAATAGCCATTTCACAGCCTGGAGGTGTGTTGGGTCATTGTCCTGTTGAAAAACAAATGACCGTCCCACTAAGCGCAAACCAGATGGGATGGCTGCAGAATGCTGTGGTAGTCATGCTGGTTAAGTGCCTTGAATTCTAAATAAATCACTGACTGTCTCACCAGCAAAGCACCATCACACCACCACGCTTCATGGTGGGAACTACACATGCAGAAATCGTCCGTTCACCAACTCTGCATCTCATAAATACACAGAGGTTGGAACCAAAAATCTCATATTTGGACTAATCAGACCAAAGGACAGGTTTCCACCAGTCTGTCTATTTCTCGTGTTTCTTGGTCCAAGCAAGTGTCTTCTTATTATTGGTGTCCTTTAGTAGTGTTTTCCTTGCAGCAATTTGACCATGAAGGCCTGATTCACACAGTCTCCTTTGAACAGTTGATGTTGATGTGTCTGTTACTTGAACTCTGAAGCATTTATTTGGGCGGCAATTTCTGAGGCTGGTAACTAATGAATTTATGCTCTGCAGAAGAGGTAACTCTTCCTTTCCTGTGGCGGTCCTCATGAGAACCAGTTTCATCATAGCGCTTGATGGTTTTTGCAACTGCACTTTAAGAATCTTTCAAATTTCTTGAAATGTTCTGCCTTGACTGACAAAGTAATTATGGACTGTTGTTTCTCTTTGCTTATTTGAGCTTTTCTTGCCATAATATGGACTTAGCCCTATTTAGTAAAAGACCATTTTCTGTATACCGCTTCTACCTTGTCACAACACAACTGATTGGCTTAAACGCATTAAAAAGGAAAGAAATTCCACAAATTAACTTAACAAGGCACACCTGTTAATTGAAATGCATTCCAGGTGACTACCATATGAAGCTGTTTGAGGGAATGCCAAGTGTGCAAAGCTGTCATCAAGGCAAAGGGTGGAGACTTAGAAGAATCTAAAATGGTTAACATTTTGATTTGGTTAACACTTTTTTGTTTACTACATGATTTCATATGTGTTATTTCATATTTCTTATATTTCATTATTTAGGGTACCGTGTACAAAAGTGCTGTAATTTCTAAACGGTTCACCTGATATGGATGAAAATACCCTCAAATTAAAGCGGTCTGCACTTTAACCTCAGGCATTGAACACTACATCAAATCCAATTTTATTGGTCACATACACATAGATTTAGCAGATGTTATTGCCGGTGTAGTGAAATGCTTGTGGACACCTGCTAGTCGAACATCTCATTCCAAAACCATGGGTATTAATATGGGGTCCCCCCCCCCCCTCTTTGCTGCAATAACAGCCTCCACTCTTCTGGGAAGGCTTTCCACTAGATGTTGGAACATTGCTGCGGGGACTTGCTTCCATTCAGCCACGAGCATTAGTGAGGTCGGGCACTGATGTTGGGTGATTAATTGTTCCAATTCATCCCAAAGATGTAAGATGGGGTTAAGGTCAAGGCTCTGTGCAGGCCAGTCAAGTTCTTCCACACTGATCTTGACAAACATTTCTGTATGGACTTTGCTTTGTGCACAGGGGAATTGTCATGCTGAAACAGGAAAGGGCTTTTCCCAAACTGTTGCCACAAAGTTGCAAACACAGGATTCTCTAGAATGTCATTGTGCTGTAGCGTTAAGATTTCTCTTCATTGGAACTAAGGGGCCAAGCCTGAACCATGAAAAACGGCCTCAGACCATTATTCCTCCTCCACCAAACTTTACAGTTGCCACTATGCATTGGGGCACGTAGCGATCTCCTGGCATCCACCAAGCCCAGATTCGTCTGTCGGACTGCCAGATGGTGAAGCGTGATTCATCACAATAGAGAACTCGTTTCCACTGCTACAGAGTCCAATGGAGGCGAGCTTTACACCACTCCAGCTGACGCTTGGCATTGCATATGGTGATCATAGGCTTGTGTGCGGCTTCTCGGCCATGGAAACCTATTTCATGAAGCTCCCAGCGAACAGTTGTGCTGACGTTGCTTTTAGAGGCAGTTTGGAACTCGGTAGTGAGTTTTTCAACAGAAGACAGATGATTTTTATGCGCTTCAGCACTCGGCGGTCCCGTTCTGTGATTTTTGTGTGGCCTACCACTTCGCGGCTGAGCCGTTGTTGCTCCTAGGGTGTTTCCACTTCACAATAACAGCACTTAGTTGACCAGAACAGAGATTTGACGAACTGACTTGTTGGAAAGGTGGCATCCTATGACGGTGCCACTTTGAAAATCACTGAGCTCCTGTAAGGCCATTCTTCTGCCAATGTTTGTCCTCTCTATGGAGATTGCATGGCTGTGTGCTCAATTGTATACACCTGTCCGCAACGGGCTGAAATAGCCAAATCCACTCATTTTGAAAAGGTGTCGACATGCACTACTTTATTTTATATGTATCATTTAAAATCCGAAGTGCTGGAGTGGAGAGCCAAAACAACGTGTAACACTCCCAATACTTTTGTAGCTCACTCTATATGTTGGGGGTGTAAGTGGTGTGTTTGTATTATGTGATCAGTCTTGCAGTGTATTCTAATTAAGTATGTATCCAATCATGTCAGTTATTAATGAGCCTAAATATAGAACATTTTGAGGTGACAAGGAGTGTGATTGAGCGTATTGATCTAGCAGTGGAGAGAACTACATAACTGTAAGTTTGAGTTTTCTGGTGCACTTAAAGTTGCAATATGTAACTTATTGGGAGACCTGACCAAAATCACATAGAAATCTGAGTTAAAGCTCTGTCATTCTCATTGAAATAAAGTCTAAAAGGCGGTAGATCTGTTCTGTGTGCTTTTTCTATGCTTCCCGTTCTTAGCTTTGTTTTTCCGTCTTTTACTTTCGGTTTTGTGTACCAGCTTCAAACAGCTGAAAATACAATATTTTTGGTTATTGAAAAGGTATTTCACAGTGGTTTATATGTTACAATGATTCTCTACACTATACATTGCTTATTTTGCCACAAACTGAAATTAAGCAAACTATTAGAATTTTAGCAACCAGGAAATTTGCACATTTTAAAACACTATATAATGTGTCAGTTGTAAACATCTTGGTTGTGAAAAATATGCCCCTTCATCCCAAATTCCAAGGTGATGCTATTGATAGTTTGGCAATTCAATCTGAGATGGTATATCTTCACAAAAGGATTGAAACAAGTTCAAATAAATTGTTGAAAGCTTAACAAAATTACAGGCATGTCATGGTACTATATTGTCCTAATTTATGCTCCCTTTCTCTCCTCCACAGTGAAACTAGCCAGTATGAGGTGTCAGGACTGTGGACAGCAGTTCACTCGCTGGGAGGCCTTCAAGACTCACCTGCGCAAGCATGTTCTGGAGGAGGCGATAGCGGAGGAGGAGGAACGAAGGCAGGGCATTAAGAGAGCCCTGGAGACGAACAGAAGCAATGGCAATGTGGAGTCGGCAGCACCTGAGAAAAAGCAGAAAAATAATGATGACAGTGATTACGAAGAGAACAGTGATGTAGATGTGGAAGGTGATGAAGAAGACGATGAAGAGTTCTTCGACAGTTCCTGGCAGGTCGGACCATCAGAGATCGTCACAGTTCGTCCGCGCGTTGCCATGCTGTCTGAGGAAGAGAAGCCAGTCTTCAGCGGCTCCCACAAGGTCTATGCATGCTCCATCTGTGGGAAGGTCTACTCCTACCTCGAGTCGTTTAGAAATCACCAGAAGATGCATGAAAAAGAAGTTAAAAAACAACCCACAGAGAACAAGTGCCCGGACTGTGGGAAGGTCTTTGCTCGCCCATCCCTTCTGGTGACTCACTTGAAAGTGCACAGGCCTCCCGTGCCGATGGAACCCTCCACTCTGAAGTGTGATCAGTGTGTAAAAAACTTCAATTCCCTGCAGACTTATTTGATCCACATGGACCTGCACAAGCAGAAGCCTTTCTGGTGCCTGGCCTGTGCTAAGGGCTTTAGGGATGAGCTCTCTCTGGACAAACACCTGCAGGGCCACAACCTGAGGCGCCACAAGTGTGACCTCTGTGAAAAGTCTTTCCGCGTTCCCGCTGAGCTCCGCTACCACTACAATACTCACACTGGCGCCAAGCCCTACAAATGCCCGCTCTGCAAGAAGAACTTCTCCCAGCTGGGCAACCTCATCACGCATCGGAAGAAGCACGTAGGGGTCTACGTCGGGGCCAGCAAGACGCCACTGGGACCCAGGAACCACCTGTTTGCTGGGAGGAGAAGGGTGACTGAGATGAAGAGGCTGGTGTTCACAGGGATGGGTAGCACAGAGGAGGCGGAGGTGATAGATATGCTTCAAGAGGAGCAGGAGGAGGAAGAAGAGGAAGATATTAAGGTGGGTGAGGAGGAATCTGGATCAGAAGAGTCTGAGTCTCGTTCTGAAGATTCTGGTGCTGAGGGTTCGTCTAAATCAGATTCATCAGACTCTTCTGGATCTGATTCCTCTGACGACTCTGATTCCTCTGGATCGGGAGTGGAGGAGGAGGAGGAGGAGGAGCAAGAGGGGAAAGAAGAGACTGCATTGGAAGCACATGTGGCGGAGCAACAGAAAAGACATAAGGAATGGGAGTGTTTTGAATGTGGTGAAGGGTTTGATCAAGAGTCAGCATTGCACCTGCACTATATGAAACACGCCAGTGGGGAGCTGCCAGTACAATGACGGCCGAGTACATGGTGAGATTAGCTGTGAAATGATTGGTGAGTTGGGCACTGTTCAATGTGTTTCCACTACTTCAGAGGTGAGTCACTGCTGAATCCTTGAATTGAAGAACACTGAAGAAAATTCCAAATGATCCAAAAAATATTTGATCCCCAGTAGGACTTATTTTTGTCCTTTTTTTCTGCCATGTTTTGAAGTGTGGGTTGAATGGGTGAATTTAGTTGTTTGAGTTGAAGGCCTTGGGGAAGAAAGTTTTTTTTTTCACTAATCCAAATGTTTTTGTGCCTTTTTGGTAAGAAAGAGATGTATTGCCAATTTTTGTTGACTGATTTCCAGAATTTCATTTCTTCAACTGTGCTTATCTATACATAATATTGATTGAAGACGAGGCAGATTGGCGTTAGTTTTTCACACCCATTTTCAGTCCGAGAGGTCTTAATTGTTGTATTTACACCGACCATATAGAAAATTGTAATTTGATAAACTGTGAATAGATTTAGGGTTGCCGGGTTCCCTGAAATGTAATCTCAAAACAACTTGCTTTCTTTCCCTCTTCAATTTGATTCAATCATGTCTATTTCTATCATGTTTTTTATTATGAAATATAGCTTTCTTTCGAAGTAAACTTGGGTTTTTCATTTGTCTGTAATGGGAAGACATTGTCTGAACATGACTCATTTGCAGAGATGAGAAATGATTTCATATATGTGTGTGTTATATATATATATTTATTACCAGTCAAAAGTTTTGACATCTACTCATTCCAATGTTTCTTTATTGTTACTATTTTCTATATTGTAGAATAATAGTGACAACATCAACTATGAAATGACACATATGGAATCATGTAGTAACCAAAAAAGTGTTAAACCAATCAAAATATATTTGAGATTGTTCAAAATAGCCACCCTTTGCCTTGATGACAGATTTGCACACTCTTGTTATTCTCTTAATCAGCTTCACTTGGAGTGCTTTTCCAACAGTCTTGAAGGAGTTCCCACATATGCTGAACACTTGTTGGCTGCTTTTCCTTCACTCTGTGGTCTAACTCATCCCAAATCATCTCAATTGGGTTGAGGTCAGGTGATTGTGGAGGCCTGGTCATCTGATGTAGTACTCCATCACTCTCCTTCTTGATCAAATTGCCCTTTCACAGCCTGTTGGGTCATTGTCCTGTTGAAAAACAAATTATAGTCCCACTAAGCACAAATTAAATGGGATGGCATATCGCTGCAGAATGCTGTGGTAGCCATGCTGGTTAAGTGTGCCTTGAATTCTAAATAAATCACTGACAGTGTCACCAGCAAAGCACCATCACACCACCACCACCATGCTTCACGGTTGTGAACCACACATGCGGAGATCATCTGTTCACCTACTCTGCGTCCCACAAAGACATGGTGGTTGGAACCAAAAATCTAAAATTGGGACACATCAGACCAAAGAACCGATTTCCACCGGTCTAATTCCATTGCTAGTGTTTCTTGGCCCAAGCAAGTCTCTTCTTCTTATTGGTGTCCTTTAGTAGTAGCTATTTGACCATGAAGGCCTGATTCACACAGTCTCTGAACAGTTGATTTTGAGATATGTCTGTTACTTGAACTCTATGAAGCATTTATTTGGGCCTCAATTTCTGAGGCTGGTAACTAATGAATTTATCCTCTGAAGTAGAGGTAACTCTGGGTCTTCCTTTCCTGTGGCGTTCCTCATGAGAGCCAGTTTCATCATAGAGCTTGATGGTTTTTGCGACTGCACTCCGTATTGACTGACCTTCATGTCTAAAAGTTATGATGGGCTGTACTTTCTCTTTGCTATTTGAGTTGTTCTTGCTATAATATGAACTTTGTCTTTTATCAAATAGGGCTATATTCTGTATACCTCCCTTAACTTGTCACAACACAACTGATTCGCACATATGCATTAAGAAGGAAAGAAATTCCACAAATGAACTTTTAACAAGGCACACCTGTTAATTTAAATGCATTCCAGGCGACTAACTCATGAAGCTGGTTGAGAGAATGCCAAGAGCGTGCAAAGGGTGGCTACTTTGAAGAATCTCATACAAAATATATATTTATTTTGTTTTACACTATTTTACTACATGATTCCATATGTTATTTCATAGTTTTGATTTCTTCACTATTATTATACATTGTAAAAAATGAGTAGATGTGTAAATGTTTGATTGGTACTGTATATCTAGCCTACTGTATTAGTTGCTATGTTACCGTTACCATGTCATCTAGTATGTACCAGGAATTATTATTCGATACAACCATATCACTCACTCTTCTGTCAGTCTGATAACCTATTCAGCTGCATGTTTTTTGAAAAAGCTTTGTGTAGGATTTTTTTGTCTCGATGAAATTTCTGTTTTTGTAATCATAGAATTGTAACTTGTGTGATAAATTAAATGCATGTTGAGTCCTCTCTTTCTCCGTGTTCATTCCATAGATGACAATTATCATTCCAACGTCACAATTATCTTCTCACTATAGTCTAGATTCAGATTGTAATGACTGTATGTCAAGTATTTAAGCCATTTTAGGCTCCAACCCTGCATTTGTGTGCATAATAAGGGATGTTTTCTGCTCTGTGTGGCGCAAAGGGCGACGTCTACTGGCTTATGTGCATTTCTCCAGTCTATTCTTGGTTTTGAGGAATCTGTCTGATAAGTAATGTTTGATTTCTGGTTGATTTATGGCTGAACAGATACTAAGTTTTCATTTATTTATTTTTTTACAATATGATTATTGCTATAGCAATCAAACATGAATGTATCACAAAGTATGTTGTCATGCTTTATAAGCTCACTAAATCATAGCTGACTAAACTCAACTCCATGGTGAAGGAAGTGTCTGATGAACTCCAAAGGAGTTGAGCAGAAACCAGGCTTTGTGGAATTCCGCTCCAACTACATCAGTGGTCACCAACCTTTTCTGAGTCAATATCGCTTTCTGAGTCCAAAAGCAAGCAGAGATCTACCACTCAGATTTTAGGTTTGTGCAGTAGGCTATAGGCCCAATACATTGCCATTGCATATTGGCTGTGTTTGAATTGCCCTGCCAATGTTCTTCTCAGACCATTTTGAAATGATTTTTCAAAGTTGATCACACTGGTAATAGATGTGTTGTACTACTTGAGGCACAGCTGAGTGAGCATAATCATTTGTTTTATATTTTACTGGACTGATCCGATGCAGGCTCTCTGAGAGGCGGGAGAGAGCAGTGCCTCACCATACTCACCGTCCCTCCGATCTCCCTCAATCTGCTGAGAAAACGGGACACAGTCTTCCTGCTGGTGGATAACTCAAGTCACACTGCATTATTTATGCCTCATGCACCAAATCATGTTACTACTATGACCAGAGAAAGTGAAATATTCCTCGATATTAAAAGCCGCTAATAATAACAATGCAAGTTTATGGAAACACTTTGCTATACTCATTCAATGCTGCTGCAGTGCTGGTTGTAGTGGAAGTAGGGAGAATGCACATATTCTGGCTTATCAAAGTGTTGACAGTGCACAACTTAAACATTAGCTTATAAAAACAGCAGCTCTTTGCTGTATTCATTGAGTCTCCAGTCATGGTTTTAAATGTTTTGAAATCTCATCGCATCAACTTTGCTTCTACGGGTACAACACAAAACATGAGAATGATGAGTTGCTTGAATCTATAGAGAAACATATACTTCATTGGTTATCTACATTTCTGAATTCGTTATTAGTGATAGGAGGGGACTTTAACATTACTATAGATAATTCAACTGATAGATGGCCCCCAGGTAGGCCAACCAATCAGAATTTGGGTTTTATACTTTTTATGGAAAAATTTGATCTCACTGATATATGGAGAGAGAGGTTTTCGGCCGACAGATCGCTCACTTGGAGTAACAAAACAGGTTCCAGACAGTCCAGAATATATTTTTGCCTTATATCCAAATGTATTGATAGTGAGTGTGTTACTACAAATATTTGTACTACTCCCCTCACAGACCATAGGGCCATTTACATTGATATCAAAATATTTTACACTGGGGGCCTCCCGGGTGGCACAGTGGTTAAGGGTGCCACCCGTGGATACCACGAAATTGGGGAGAAAAAGGGGTAAAAAATTCAAATAAATAAATATTTACCCCTGATACTAACCTTGGTACTAACCTCTACCTTGGTAGAGGTTAGTATCAGGGGTAAATATGATTATTATTATTTATTTATTTTTACCCCTTTTTCTCCCTAATAGTAGCTACTAAACAATTGGATACCACGAAATTGGGGAGAAAAAGGGGTCAAATAAATAAATAATAATATTATTTACCCCTGATACTAACCTTGGTAGAGGTTAGTAATCAGGGGTAAATATTTTTGTTTTTTGTTGGGTTTTTTTACCCCTTTTTATCCCCAATTTCGTGGTATCCAATTGTTTAGTAGCTACTATCTTTTCTAATCGCTACAACTCCCGTACGGGCTCGGGAGAGATGAAGGTCGAAAGCCATGCGTCCTCCGAAACACAACCCAACCAAGCCGCACTGCTTCTTACTGGAAGCTAAATAGCTCGTTATTAAATAATGATATAGATATAGGTTAAAGATCTGCTCTTACACTTTTGGGAAAGGGCTTGTGAAGAAAAATCTTATTGCAAGAACTGCGAGCTCTTTAAATTTGAGGTGTCCAAATACCTTAGAAAATATGGTAGTAATCTTGCTAAGACCAGAAGAGCTGAGGAGGAAAAGGTGATCATTAAGATAACTTCCCCAGTCGGCCTCTCGGGGGAGGAGAAGATGGAACTGATTGAGTTACAAAACAAACTGGATAATATATATAGATTAAATAAAATGTATAATATATATATAGATTAAATAAAATTGATAATATATAGAGATTAAATCAACTGGATAATACATATAGATTAAATCAACTGAATCATACATATAGATTGAAAGCAGAAGGAGCCTTTATTAGATCTATGAAAAAATGGCTTGAGGAGGGAGAACAGAATTTCTTTAGACTTGAGAAATTTCCCTCTACAAATAACACTATCCATAAATTAAACATTGATGGTGTTATTACAGATTACCAAAAATGAATCACTAAATACTGTAGCAATTTTTACAAGAAATTGTATAGCTCTACGTACTCTCAGAAATCCACAGATATGTTTTTTGACTCAGTGAATAATGTTTACTCTATCAGTGATACAGAATCTGAGCAGTGTGATGAACCTATCTGAATTGAAGAGATTTAGAGTCTATCATACATCTAAAGAACAACAAATCCCCAGGTGTTGATGGAAACACAGTTGAAGTAGGAAGTTCACATACACCTTAGCAAAATACATTTAAACTCCGTTTTTCACAATTCCTGACTTATAATCCTAGTAAAAAGTCCCTGTTTTATGTCACTTAGGATCACCGCTTTATTTTAAGAATTTGAAATGTCAGAATAATAGTAGAAAAAATGATTTATTTCAGCTTTTATTTCTTTCACATTCCCAGTGGGTCAGAGGTTTGCATACACTCAATTAGTATTTGGTAGCTTTGCCTTTAAATTGCTTAACTTAGGTCAAATGTTTTGAGTAGCCTTCCACAAGCTTCCCACAATACATTGGGTGAATTTTGGCCCATTCCTCCAGACAGAGCTGGTGTAAATGAGTCAGGTTTGTAGGCCTCCTTGCTCGCACAGATTTTTTCAGTTCTGCCCACAAATTTTCTATAGGATTGAGGTCAGGGCTTTGTGATGGCCACTCCAATACCTTGACTTTGTTGTCCTTAAGCCATTTTACCAAAACTTTGGAAGTATACTTGGGGTCATTGTCCATTTGGAAGACCCATTTGCGACCAAGCTTTAACTTCCTGACTGATGTCTTGAGATGTTGCTTCAATATATCCACATAATTTCCCTCCCTCATGATGTCATCTATTTTGTGAAGTGCACCAGTTCCTCTTGCAGCAAAGCACCACCCACAACATGATGCTGCCACCCCCGTGCTTCACGGTTGGGATGGTGTTCTTCGGCTTGCAAGCCGGTCATACGATCTTTGTCCCCATGTGCAGTTGCAAACAGTAGTCTGGCTTTTTTTATGGCGGTTTTTGTGCAGTGGCTTCTTCCTTGCTGAGCGGCCTTTCAGGTTATGTCGATGTCGGACTCGTTTTTCTGTGGATATGAATACTTTTGTACCTTTTTCCTCCAGCATCTTCACAAGGTTCTTTGCTGTTGTTCTGGGATTGATTTGTCTCTAGGAGACAGAACGCGTCTCCTTCCTGAGCGGTATGACAGCTGCATGGTCCATGGTGTTTATACTTGTGTACTATTGTTTGTACAGATGAACATGGTACCTTCAGTCATTTAGAAATTGCTCCCAAGGATGAACCAGGCTTGTGGAGGTCTACAATTTATTTTCTGAAGTCTTGGTTGATTTCTTTTGATTTTCCCATGATGTCAAGCAAAGAGGCACTGAGTTTGAAGGTAGGCCTTGAAATACATCCACAGGTACACCTCCAACTGACTGAATTTATGTTAATTAGCCTATCACTGCTACAACTGACTCAAATTATGGCAATTAGCCTATCAGAAGCTTCTAAAGGCATGACATAATTTTCTGAAATTTTCCGAGCTGTTTAAAGTCCCAGTAAAGTTAGTGTACGTAAACTTCTGACCCACTGGAATTGTGACACAGTGAATTATAAGTGAAATCATCTGTCTGTTAACAATTGTTGGAAATGTTACTTGTGTCATGCACAAAGTAGATGTCCTAACCGACTTGCCAAAACTATAGTTTGTTAACAAGAAATTTGTGGACTGGTTGAAAAACAAGTTTTAGTGACTCTAACCTAAGTTAATGTAAACTTCCGACATCAACTGTACATGATAATTTTACAAAATCTTTTCTGAAAAAATCCTACTTAATGTCTTTTAAGACAGTTTTGAAAACAATGTTCTCGTTCCTACAATGACTCAGGGGTTAATAACACTGATACCTAAGCCTAAAAAATAAGTGGTGCTCATCGATAACTGGCGTCCAATTTGTTTCTTAATAATGACTGTAAAATATTAGCCTTAATTAAAGAAGTCCTGAATGCAATCATTGATGAAACACAGTCTGGCTATATGAGGAACATACATATTTCTAACAATATCAGACTAGTATTAGACATACTTGACTACTCAGACCTAATAACCGAGGATAGCTTCATAATATTTTTAGATTTTTATAAAGCATTTGACACAGCAGAGCATCACTTCCTCATCCACTCCTTTGAGAAATTTGGCTTAGTTTTGTTTTGTAAGGCTATTAAGACTATACAAATGGTAACAGCTCTATCAAACTGAAACATGGCACCTCACCTAGATTTGAGTTAAAGAGAGGAATTAGACAAGGTTGTCCTATCTCTCCATATCTGTTTTTATTAATCACCCAACTTCTTACAAATTCTTTAAATAATAGTCCTGTACAAGGTATTTCCATAGCTGGTAAAGAAATTATTATAAGCCAGCTGGCTGACGATACCTCACTTTTTCTGAAAGACGCTAACAAAATTCCCATATTGATCAATGTGATACAATCCTTTTCCAAAGCATCTGGTCTATATCTTAACATTAATAAATGTGAACTCATGGCTGTCAAAGATTGTGTGACACCTTCATATATATATTTTTTTCTTCTTTTTTTTCTCACCTTTATTTAACCAGGTAGGCTAGTTGAGAACAAGTTCTCATTTCCAACTGCAACCTGTCCAAGAGAAAGCATAGCAATTCGACACATACAACAACACAGAGTTACACATGGAATAAACAAAACATAGTCAATAATACAGTAGAACAAAAGAAAACAAAAAGTCTATATACAGTGAGTGCAAATGAGGTAAGATAAGGGAGTTAAGGCAATAAATAGGCCATGGTGGTGAAGTAATTACAATGTAGCAATTAAAACACTGGAATGGTAGATGTGCAGAAGTTGAATGTGCAAGTAGAGATACTGGGGTGCAAAGGAGCAAGATAAATAAATAAATACAGTATGGGGGTGAGGTAGGTAGATAGATGGGCAGTTTACAGATGGGCTATGTACAGGTGCAGTGATCTGTGAGCTGTTCTGACAGTTGGTGCTTAAAGCTAGTGAGGGAGATATGAGTCTGCAGCTTCAGAGATTTTTGCAGTTCGTTCCAGTCATTGGCAGGTGACCAGTGAGATATACCTGCTGGAATGCGTGCTTCGAGTGGGTGCTGCTATGGTGACCAGTGAGCTGAGATAAGGTGGGGCTTTACCTAGCAGACACTTGTAGATAACCTGTAGCCAGTGGGTTTGGCGACGAGTATGAAGCGAGGGCCAACCAACGAGAGCGTACAGGTCGCAATGGTGGGTAGTGTATGGGGCTTTGGTGACAAAACGGATGGCACTGTGATAGACTGCATCCAGTTTGTTGAGTAGAGTGTTGGAGGCAATTTTATAGATGACATCACCGAAGTCGAGGATCAGTAGGATGGTCAGTTTTACGAGGGTATGTTTGGCAGCATGAGTGGAGGATGCTTTGTTGCGATATAGGAAGCCAATTCTAGATTTAATTTTGGATTGGAGATGCTTAATGTGAGTCTGGAAGGAGAGTTTACAGTCTAACCAGACACCTAGGTATTTGTAGTTGACCATGTATTCTAAGTCAGAGCCGTCCAGAGTGATGCTGGATGGGCGAGCAGGTGCGGGCAGTGATCGGTTGAATAGTATGTATTTAGTTTTACTTGCGTTTAAGAGCAGTTGGAGACCACAGAAGGAGAGTTGTATAGCATTGAAGCTCGTCTGGAGGTTAGTTAACACAGTGTCCAAAGAGGGGCCAGAAGTATACAGAATGTTGTTGTCTGCGTAGAGGTGTATCAGAGAATCACCAGCAGCAAGAGCAACATCATTGATGTATAGAGAAGATAGTCGGCCCGAGAATTGAATCCTGTGGCACCCCCATAGAGACTGCCAGAGGTCCGGACAACAGGCCCTCCGATTTGACACACTGAACACTATCAGAGAAGTAGTTGGTAAACCAGGTGAGGCAATCATTTGAGAAACCAAGGCTGTCGAGTCTGCCAATAAGAATGTGGTGATTGACAGAGTCAAAAGCCTTGGCCAGGTCGATGAATATGGCTGCACAGTAATGTCTCTTATCGTTAGCAGTTATGATGTTGTTTAGGACCTTGAGCGTGGCTGAGGTGCACCCATGACCAGCTCTGAAACCAGATTGCATAGCGGAGAAGGTACGGTGGCAGTTAGCAGACCGGGGCAGTCAAGCAAGCAGTTAGCAGGGGCTAGGAGTTAGCAGACCGGGTTATCAAGGAAGCAGTTAGCAGGGGCTAGGAGTTAGCAGACCGGGGCAGTCAAGCAAGCAGTTAGCAGGGGCTATGAGTTAGCAGACCGGGGCAGTCAAGCAAGCAGTTAGCAGGGGCTAGGAGTTAGCAGACCGGGGCAGTCAAGCTAGCAGTTAGCAGGGGCTAGGAGTTAGCAGACCGGGGCAGTCAAGCAAGCAGTTAGCAGGGGCTAGGAGTTAGCAGACCGGGTTATCAAGGAAGCAGTTAGCAGGGGCTAGGAGTTAGCAGACCGGGGCAGTCAAGCAAGCAGTTAGCAGGGGCTATGAGTTAGCAGACCGGGGCAGTCAAGCAAGCAGTTAGCAGGGGCTAGGAGTTAGCAGACCGGGGCAGTCAAGCTAGCAGTTAGCAGGGGCTAGGAGTTAGCAGACCGGGGCAGTCAAGCAAGCAGTTAGCAGGGGCTAGGAGTTAGCAGACCGGGGCAGTCAAGCTAGCAGTTAGTAGACCGGGGCTAACAAGTTAGCCTTCGGGGGACGTCACGATGGGGGTAAGTCTGTTTTTGCCTCTTCGTGCGGTGACGTCGATAGACCAGGCGTGGAGTTAGTAGGGTTCCAAGTAGCTCTAGGTAGGTAGCAGGCCTAGCAGGTTAGCAGAATGGGCCTTCAGCGGGCGTCTCGCCTGAGGGGCCTGTTGGAATCCTCGGGCAGATTATGTCGGTATTCCAGTCATAGAGGATTGGTGGGATTCCATGCCCCTTAATATAATGGTATTCCAGTAAAAGAAGAACCTACATATTTAGGCATAACCATTACCAAGGATCAGAAGTCTAGAGGCTTACTAAATGTTAACCCTCTTATTAAAAACACCCAGAAGAAGCTAAATCAATGGCTACAGAGGGACTTATCTTTAAAGGGAAGAGTCCTAATAACCAAGGCTGAAGGTATCTCTAGACTAACATATGGCGCTCTGTCTTCAAATCTTGACGGTAAAATCAGCAAGGAGATAGACCAGATGCTTTTCAACTTTCTGTGGAGGAACAGTACCCATTACATGAGGAAAACTGTATGAGAATGAGAATGGTGGGCTGAATTTTCTGGACTTTACTACCTTAAATAATATATTTAAGATCAATTGGATTAAACAATTCTTAAGAAGACCCACTTCTATGTGGAATTGTATTCCTCATCATGTATTCTCTACTTTTGGTGGCCTTAAGTTCATGTTGGTTTGAAATCATAATATTGACAAAATTCAAGTGAAACTCTGCTTTTCATCAGCAGGTTTTCTTGTCATGGTCCTTCATTTATAAGCATAATTTTTCTCCACACAGGTATTATATATGGAATAATTAGGATATATTGTATAAAAATACTTCTTTGTTTTTAGAATATTGGTCCCGAAATAATATCCTATTGGTGAGCCAACTTGTAAATGCATAGTTTTTTTAACTTAGTTATCAGGAATTCTTATCACTTTACAAGTTCCCTGTAACACCTAAATATTTTGCAATTGTTTTAGATGCCATTCCCTCAGGTGTTGCTTTATTATTCAGGAACGTGTCAAGAACTGACCTTCAGAACCTACCTTCTATTAACCCTGTTGACTCATCAATAGGAAATATCTGTTTCTCTTTTGGTCCATTCAACAACAGAGCGATACGAACCTTATGTCATGCCTTATTGGAATGGATTTATTGATAATATCAGTTGGGAAAAAGTTTGGATGTTGCCACACACATACCTACTTGTTAACAAAATTAAGGAAGTTTCCTTTAAAATTGTTCATAAATATTATCCTGCCAACCACCATATGAAGAAGTTTAAGGAAAACATCAGCTCAAATTGTTCCTTTTGTAATGACCACCTAGAAACATTGTTGCATCTTATTTGGCATTGTATTTATGTAAAGAAACTGTGGCAAGACTTCAGTAGATTTATAATTGAACACATTTATGAAGATTTCACACTATTGTGGAGAAATGTACTGCTTGGATTCTTTACCTACTATAAGTTGAAACAATTTTATGTAATTACTTTCATTATTCTTTTGGCCAAATTTTATATTCACAAATGTACATTTACAAACAAAACATCACATTTTATTACCTTACAAAAAATAAATTGAACTATATTTTAAGACAATTAAGTACTCTACTAACAAAAAAGCTGTTAGAATTATAAGTGTATGTTTGTCCCTTCAGGTCCTTGTGTAATGTGATGTTGTAACCCCCTAGCCCAATTGTCCATTGTATATTATTTATATATACTTGTGTTCGTCATGTACTTTCTGTAATGATGTGGCGCAATCGTGGGGCCTATGTAGGCTTTAAACATTTTTTTTATTAACAACAAATCAATACATAAAGCACATGAGGGAACACAAGCATACATAGATTACAAACAATGGACAATCGAGCTAGGGGGTACAATATCACTTTACAATTACACAAGGACCTTAAGGGACATGCATATACTTAAAATTCTAACAGCTTTTTTGTTAGTAGAGCATTTAACAGTCTTAAAATACAGTTCAATTTCTTTTTGTAGGGTACGAAAATTTGGTGTTCTGTTTGGAAATGTACATGTGTGTATATGAAATTTGGCCAAAAGAATAATGAAATTAATTACATAAAAATGTTTCACCTTTTTTCGGACCTATGGAGACACGCAGAGGCCAAATTGAGCTCTTTTCCGCATCGCTGTGCGACTCTCAAATGTGTAATAATATGGATGGCGCCGTATAGCTCCGCATTGACATGATTGGTTGACGGTAGGTGAGGGCGGGAGGTCCTGTATAAACACAAACTCACTTCCATATCACGGTAAATGCTGCACGGCCAACTCAAACAGCAGATTTACCATGCAGCGCCTTTAAGGCTAAGCAGTGAATGATTGCATCTCAGGAAAAACTACAAGTCCCATTCTGCAACCTGGATGGTGTATGACGCCATGATCTCTACAGCTCGTTTGTGTTGTCTTTTTGCGAAGCGAGAAACGACGCTGAGATGTCTGGGCTAAAGAAACCAACATAGGTAACGTTATAGATGTACACGTAGTGGTGTGATCATATGAGCAGTCATGCGGCGATACAAAGGCCGCTTGTGTGTAGTGCTGAGCGTTGCAAATGTTTTAAATCCACGCAATATAGGCCATTTGTATGCCTTTCATCAATGCCGTTTCTGAGCTGTCCAGTAGCCTAGCAGAAAGACATCCGAACAATTAAAGATGCTGGATGGACACCAGTTAGTTGTGAGCAATAACGTTCCTCATCATTATTTGTCTTGTTTAGTCGGCCCATCATTTGCGTAGCAGTAAAGTACCCCTGGGTGTAGGCTTGTTGGTGTTGGTTTTCTGTTCTAGCGCAATGTAAAATACAATTCTTGTAGCCTATTACCCACCCCTCTTTGAGAGCATCTTTGTCATACAAATATAGTGTATTCATTTGCCTGCTAGCTGTCGATTCATGCAGCAGCATGTAATGATTCCCATGGAATCAGACCCAAATATGTTTAGCTTGGGGTGGCCCTTTTTTAAGGGCGTATACTCGCTTAGAATAAAGAGTCGGTTGCTTTACATGCACACATAATGTTTCGGTGTCTTATTTATATATATATATATTTCATAAATACTTTTGAACGTCTCTTTTGGCCAGTGTTTTAGTGTGCAGTGTGTGATTCACTGTTTTCCACACCATTGTGTTTAACCTTAATGCAGATTTATTGTGTGTGTGTGTTGTTGAACTTCTCAGTCTTCTGCAGGGAATTCGTTTTACAGACATGGTTGAACCTCCAGTCGTGGCAGGAACCAAGTTGGTCATGGAGGGCTTGACACTGCCAGTTGAGACAGTTGAACAAACAGTAGAAGTTGAGGAACAACCAATACTTACAGGTGAACAATACATGGAAACGGATGAACAATACATGGAAACTTATGAACAACCAATGGAGACTGGGTTACAACCAGTGGTAACTGAAGAACAACCAATGGAGACTGGGTTACAACCAGTGGCAACTGAAGAACAACCAATGAGTGAACTGCTACTTGTCACAGAAGAGGCTTCTGAGTGTGTCTCAGACCCCACTGCTTCTACGGAGATCATTCTTGAACTATCCGCTGTTCCTCTAGAGTCTGCTGCTCCTGAAGAGTGGGAACTGGGCCAACCTGAGGATGCACAGAAGGCGACCCATGTGGATGACGTGGCCGCTAGTGACAGAAAAAATATTCCCCCCAAGAAGAACAGAATGGAGCCACTCAAGATGGACATGTCCAGGCTGCCAAAAATGGTGACTCCGCTCACATGTGAGTATTGAACTTCTTCTCTAGTAGTCTGCCGTGATTGGTTACCATGTAATACATTTTTGTATTTCTCTTTCAAGGCTTTAGTATTGCAGACAGAATCTCATAATTTCCCCTGTAGTGTTTTTAGGCTATTTATTTGTAGTTCTTGCATAAGCAGTTAAGCTATTACGACAGTTCATTCATTTTTTTGCTCTTCTAGTAACCTCCATTGTGTGTTAATATGGGTTTGAAGCTGGGATACAAGTGTTCTTTCCGCTAATCCCTTCTCCCTCCCCCCAGCTTCCCAGATCTCTATGCAGTGCCTGGAGTGTCACATCATCTTCAGCGACCACAAGAGCAAAGAGCGCCACCTCAAGCAGAGTCACCCGGCAGAGTATGAGCAATGCATGCTGGGGGATGCCCTGTTTGCCTGCTACGTCTGTGACCGCCAATTCACTAACTCCAGTGACCTCATGCTTCATCAGCGTGCACACACGGAAAAGACACCCTTCAAGTGCCCCATCTGTGGTGAGGCCTTTAGCCGTTCCTCTGAGCTCACCCTCCATAAGAAGCTTCACTTCGGCCTGTACGGATACACCTGCGCAGACTGTGGAAAACCCTGCAAGACACTCACCTTACTGAAGTATCACCGCCGCACGCACACAGGGGAGAGGCCCTATGTCTGTAAAGGAGTGTGGCAAGAAAGGTTTAGCATGTTTGTTTTCCAAGGCCCTCCAGAAACACGCACTAGCGCATTTGCCGGAAGGAATGAAAGGAGACGTTGGAGGGATCACACCACCGATGAAGTCACAGCTAAAGAAGAATAGTGGTGAGTACTGAAAAACATGTTTGTTTTCATGTCATACAACTACTGTGCTATAATGGGATGTGCAGTGAAATACTCGTGATATACACTATACAGTGATTAAGCTAGTGATATACACTATATAGTGATTAAGCTAGTGATTCTATGCAGAACCAAACCTTTTACACCAAGATGTAAACTTTAATCTTTATTGTTTGTATCTAGGCACTGCAGTGGTAAACTTTTCCTGCTCCGTGTGCAAGGCAACCTTCAAGACTACCAAGACACGGCTGCATCACATGAAACACAAGCACAACCTGTGTGTTACAGCATCCAGCAGCACGACACTAGCTGGCCAACAGGTGAAGCTAGGTCAGCCCATCATAACCCAGGTTCCTATGGGCCAGCCAACCTTTCTCCACATGGAACCCCTTGGTCCCTTCCAGCAGGTGGAAAACATAGACACTGAACAAATCCGGAAACTAATAGAGTCTTTGGGGAACGTGCGCAAAGTGAACCAGGTGGTGATACTGGGACAGGTGCCCACACGGTCAACCATTGGATCTACAGCGGTTACAGGGAAAGAGAGAGCATTTGCAACTCCGTTTTACTCAACCACAGTTTATAGAACTGAAAAAGATTGGGGGTGGAGAGATTAAGTTTTTGGGATTGGAACAGGCAAAGCCACAATGTGAATCGCTGGAACCAATTATTACATTGGAACCTGTAATATCAGATGGACAAATGGAGACCCCATTACTTTCACACACACAGGAAGTTGCATACGCTGTGCCAGCTGAGCATGCTGGATTAACACAAACACACGAAGGAGAGATGATTCCTCAGCAGTTACTTGGACAGACTGGTCAGACAGTTGAAGAAGAGAACACTATGATTCAGACTGTATCAGTGGAACAGGTGTTCTGTCACAGTGAAACGGTTGAGCTCAGGGAAACGACTGAACAAAGTCAAACTGTTGTGTTGGAAGTCACTCCTTCACTGATACCAACTCTGGAATTGGAACAGACTCAAACTGATCAACAAGGACTTATGTCTGCTTCCTCACTACCAACATTTATGTTTGAACAGACTTCTGGACAGAATCAAAGGTTCAGGAGGGTATATCTCTGTCCCGACAGACATATTTCCAACAGTGGAGTTAAAGCTGACGCCATTAAAAACTGACCAGCAGGAAGAACTCTCCACTTCCTCATTGGTACCAACAGTTAAGTTTGCACAAACTCCTCCTGGACAAACAAGCCAGGTAGGGAGACAGCCACACAGATGGAGACATTACAGTTAGAGCAGATCTATTCCAGTATTAGACAGACACAACAGACAGGAATAGGACAGCGAAGATCAGTGGAGAAACCTCTTCTAGAAAACACAGAGAATGACCAGCAGCACATTTTGGAAAAGCCTTATGAAGGAAAGAAACAGACATCACAAGAGCAGTTGCAGACACTGATAGATAAGTCTGTTTCTGACAACGCACTGAACAGCAGAGAGATGCCTCGCACTCAGACGTCAGAAATATTTCCTCCGCCGTCCGAGACAAAAGGCACCACAGAGTTCACAACTGCCTGTGCATTTGATGTCAGTACAAGAATTTGTAAAAGTGAGGAAGAGAAAGCAGCCAAAGAACTCTATAGTGCAAGGAAATATGCAACAGCAGACGGTTGAGTTGAAAGAGAGCCTGCCAAACGACCAAGAGCAAAGAAAGCTCATCTTGTTGTGAAGTTTGGTCCTAAAGAAATGCCTAAAAACCAGAAGAAGCTTACACAACCATCTAAGTTGCTTCATAAAGGAGACCAGATTCAGGATATGAACCAAATGTCTCTCACAACTCTGCCTGAAAAAAATTGTCCTTAAAGGTTGGTAAAGAAAAAAAGGTCAAGAAGAAAAAGATATTTCCAAGTCAAAAATAAATCCCCATCTATATTGTGTGAACCACATGTGCAGCAAGTCTTGCAGGTAGATGAGCAGGTCCATCAAGTGAAGCCGAGGAAGAAGAAAGTAAAAAAGCAAAAATATGTCATTAGTGAGACTTTTGAGCAGATTAGCGCTGAGCAGATTAGCGAGCAAGAGGTGATCGCTCCACCCAAGCCAAAAAAGAAAAAGCAGCAGACGATGGCGCAGGAGGACCAGCCTAAGAAAACAAAGGGGCAAAAGCTGTCAAAAACAGGGAGAAAGAAAAATAAACCGAATGTGGAAGCAAGCCCAATATCAGAAGATATGCCCGACCCTAAAATAAAGCAACAGTCCCTACTCCTACTGAAGGGTCACAAACAGCCCCAATTGAAAGTTTACAAATTAGATGCCTCAAAAGCCCCCCAAGGTCAAACAGATCTCCACCAAGACACCCATCCCATCCATAAGAAGAAAGGGCCAAAAAGCAAACAACTAAAAATGCTAGCTGCTGGAGGGAAAAAAAAGTAGGGAGACCCAAAAAGAACCACACAGCACTCTCTGTGTTGGCTCCTTTAAAGACTACGTCTCATTCCTCTGACACATCTCCGACCAAGCCAAAGACCAGCAGGAAACGTAAGGCCCAAAAAGTGGAGACAGAGGGGATCATCAGTGGCTCTCATTCCCGCGAGCCCTTGAATGTAAGGACTGTGGTGAGAGGTTCTCTGACGTCTCGTCCCTCCAGGAGCACAAGGCAGCCCTGCATGCAGTGGAGAGCCCTGGTCTCACCTACACTAACGGCAACATCTTTGAGGGCGTTTCTGGGTCAGATCTAGGCCAGTCTCCACTAAAAGTGACAGAAGAGATCATTGAAAATTCATTGAGTCAAAACACGTTTGGAATGCAGGTAGCATCTGACTGGGATATGGTGGAGATGAGAGAGGTAGGGTTGGGAGAAAGAGGGGAGCGAGTCTCTTTCCCAGCCCTAAACCCTTCCCCCTCTCTGCCTCTGGCTGCTGTGCTTGTTGAAGGTGGACAGAAGGGAAGGGAGAAGAACATGGATAAAATTGCAGAGGGGATGGATTCATTTTCTCATATGGTACCAAATTCAACTCAATCTTGTACCCCTCCACAAGTTCAATTCATTTATCTGGCCAAATCTGACAAGGTCCAACCCCTTCTGTTGGAGAGTCTTTCTCCTCCTCACCTCACACCCATAGCCCCCTCCACAGCTGTCACCAAACAGGGGACACTAAGTCAGAGAGTCAGGGCAATATGAATGACACTGCTGATGCTCTCATACCTACCGTTTCTGGATTTGAGCACCTAGGGCCTATTGAGGATGAAATTAAAAAGGAGTTACTACTTGAGGTGGATTTGGTCACTGTTGGGGATGGGGACCAAAATGAGGGGGAACACCAGAGCTCACATCATGAAGACAGTTCACAAAATGAGGGATCCAGCCTTCATGAAAACAGCACCATGAAAACACTCATGCACTACTGCAAAAGCTCAGATTGAAATGTGAATAGGACTGTAACAACACAAAATGTACAGACTGAATCCTGCCCCTCTGACCCACTGGAGATCAAGCAAGAAGAGGAGGAGATTATGGTGCAGAGGAGAGAAGTGGAAAAGAGGGGAGTGGGAAGAAGGAATTATACCAGGGGCAGGAAAAGAGGAGTTGGGCGTGGGAGGAGAGGTTCAGCCACAAGGAAGGTCTAGGAGGAGAGGGCATGAGAGAAATGGAACCAGAGAAAGAAACGGATGAATGTCAGGTAGTCTACCAGCTGTATTCACTCAGTAATGATACTGAAATCAAGGATGAAGCAGACATCACTACTCTCCATCCTGGTCAGTCATCTCCCATCAGTTTACAGACCGAGATCAGATCTATCTCTGAGCAAAACATGCTAACAGCTCCATGTCCATCTGGATCCTGCATCTCACCGCTTGAGGAGGACCCTGAGGACCAGGTAGTGTTTGAGCTAGAGTCAGTCACCACCAGTGTAGTGGAGGTGTTGAAGACCGAAGATGGGATGGTGATGAAAGGAGTAGCAGGGGACCAGGACGACAGGGACACTGGCCAATCCCCAGGCATCATACTGGAGAGGTTCCTCACCTCAAGGCAGAGCGAGGCAGCAGTGGAGGACAATGGAGTGGTGCTCATGGTAGACTTGAGAGGTCAGGAGGTCAAGGTGGAGGAGAACACCTCAGATTTGGTTCCTGTGCCACACACCTCTCGTGCCAGACACACAGTGGAGCAGAGGGGGGTCAGGATGTATCTGGTGAAGCAGGAAAACAACCTGGTTTTGAATGATCCCCAGGTTAGTCAAGGTCAATCCCAATTGAATGTGGAGCAGAGCAGTACCAGGCAGTGCATATTCTACCCAGTGAAGGAGGAGCGGGAGCTTCTGGAGGAACCATCTCAAAGTGAGCAGGGGTACCAGCGCTGGTGGTGCCTGGAGAGGCCAAACTCAACCATCCAGTGGAGAGACTATCCACTACCAACCCTGCAGTAGAGGAGTATGAGGTGAACAGGAGCACAGCAAAGTTTGAGATCTGAGATGAATGAGTATGGAGAAGGTAAGATCTCAACATGAGTCATGTGTTGTAGCAATTTACATTTTCATAAGCAATAGTGAAGATCCATAGATGTAACTAAATACTGTTTCTTTTTTACAGGTGAGCTGGACTTTGAGCAGCAAGAAACAGAGGAGCTTGTTGATTTCCTACTTCAGAATTCTGACGAAGTGGAGTCCGAGGTTGTTGAATGTTCTGACCCGCAGCCTGACCCTGAGGCTGTAGTTATGGCCTGTTTCCATGACAGCCAAAACCATGCCTCACTGCATTCAAATTATATACCAAACAAGTAAGTATTGTAATTAGCCTTTTACTCATCATGAATACACTGTACAATTTAATTAAAGTTTTCTACTTTTTATTGTCATGTACTGTATGTATCCTTAAGGACATGTCATGTTGTCAGTTTTGATGTAAATTGTTATGCTCTCTCAGCTTGCCAACCACAGAAAGCCAGGCTCATTCAGGATCTATGGGAGGGTCCCAGACAGGGACTGGCTACAGGAAACCCATTGATTACTTCTCCAAGTATTTTGGTTGGGATGCTTGGTCTGAGATTGCCCGTTGCACAAATAAAGTGTCCCATCTTTCGAACCCAGTAACAGCAAAAGAGGTGGCCCAGTTTGTCGGAATCCACATTGCCATGGGAACATTGAAGGTATGTAAATGAAAGTATTGGCGTATAACCTGAATCTTATTCCTATGGCGTCTAGTTTTATTGCATCTTCATCCTTACTACACAGAATGGGACATGTAAAGAACAAATTAGTTAGGCCTAGTGGGTCAAACTCATGCTAATCTCTGCACTTTTGAATGTCTACAGTCATTCTTATGAGCAGACTATCTAATGCTGCATAAACTAACATTGTCTTCAATGTCGCCGTTCTCCCGTTCTCCTCTCCTAGTTCCCCAGTCTCAAGCTGTACTGGCAGGACTTCACCAGGGTGCCTCTGGTTGCTGACACCATGTCTGCCTCCCGCTTCTCCCAACTCTCCTGCAAACTGCAACTGGCATCTGCAGCGCCAGCAGGGGATCCCATGGACACCCAGGAAGCTGGACATAGTGGTAATCCAGACAGGCCTAAGGAGGGAGACTCCACACGCAACCCTCTCAGAGCTTTTCACACCCCAGCTAACCCTACAGTTGGCACAACTAGAGATGAACTGGATGGCAGTGTCCACACACTTACACGCGGCCACAGTCAAATACAAGCTCTTAGCTCCAAGTCTGTGTCTGCAAAATCCACAACACAGACGTCCACAGTCCCTCACAGCATTTGGCAGAGGAATGGGGACATGCCATCCAGCCAGGACTGTTTTAGTTTTAAAACTGACCCCCTTTGGAGGGTTAGACCGTTAATGGACCACGTTCGGGACGGATGCCTGATGCTGAGAAGAGAGGGTGACCATGGAGTCGATCAATACCCTCTCCCTTTGACGTGTAGAGCGGTCAACAACAAGCGGCCCTCCTTGCACAGCACTGTCTTAGTTAGATCTGACGGTCTGATCATAGATTTCAACCTTAGTCTGGATCTCTCCAACAAAGAGACCACTGTTGAGAAAATGGTGCCCAGAGATGGGATGGTGTTTCTCTGCAAGCAGGAGCTCTCTACCCCTGCCATGTTGGAGCACCTCCTTGGGTCAGGGGTGCATGGTGCGGGAAAGGTGGGAGGAGCCAAAGGACAGATGGGTGATGAGTTTGTTAGCTCTGACGGGCGGCTGATGCTACACAGGTACCATCTCGGCTTCATCCTCTCTACTGTAGGAAAGGCCCAGCAGAACATGGCATCGCTCATTGACAGCTTCGAGAAGGCCCAAAAGGCAGCCAGCCTCAATAGAGACTTACTGAATCTCTACCATTCCCCACTCTCAGCCTCAGCACCATCTAGCTGGCCACAGGCTGTTCTGTGGTACCTTACAGATCTGGCTCTGGTAAACTCATGGATGCAGTACAGGCAGGATCATGTTCCTCTGCCTGAGCCTTTGAACCTCATGGCATTCAGGCTAGAGGTCTCCAAGGCCTTGATCCTCTCTAGTGGCTCAGACACCCAGGACGCAGCCCCTCCGCACCCCCCTCAGAAATTACACTCCCAGGGCACAGTCCCAGATCCTGGCCTGTTACAGGATAGTCCTCTCCCTGACGTGGCCACGCGGTACGACGGTTCGGGCCACTGGCCGGAGCAGCTTGGGGAGGGAGAAGGTGGCAGGTGCTGCTTCGGAGGCTGTGAGCGACTGTCTCGCGTACGATGCCTCAAGTGTTGCGTGTTTCTCTGTATCTCTCGTAACCACAACTGCTTTTTGAATTTCCACAGTCAAGGGAGTTTTTGAAGCTGATACAATTTTTTTTTTTTTAATTGGTGCATGTTTTATTTAATGCTATGTTTAGCTTTTTTTAAATATGTTTTTTCATTTTAGGTTAAAGATCTTATTTCATATTTTTCCCCCCTACACCAAATTTGTTTGAGTACTAATCTTTTCAGTGTCAGCTTCAGTACTGTGCAGGAAATTAGAACTTGGTCCCTTTTTAGCCTACTGTGTAAATGTAATCTTGATGTATGCAATGGCTTTTTGTATGAAATTTGCCTACAAAATAAAATGTGAAAGAGAATAATGATAACCTAAAGTCTGTCTCTGAAACCAAGTGAAAATACATTTGAAGATTTTTTGTTTGTTGTAATTCTCATTTTTTAAATTTTTTTCTGAACCTTGTTTTGTTGTTTACATGCCAAGAAGCTTTTGCATGTGTTTTTGGCGTTCTTTGTAAATTGAATAATTGAGTTAAAACTGTTGGAGTAAATACATGTACGTTTTCTAACTGTTTGGGTTGTGAATTGTATTGGTCTACCTGCTGCTCTCAAGGTACATTTTTCAAATCTTTAGCTACAAACAGCAAATTCATTAGATTATTTACCAAATCAACTGCACGCAAGCATAGACAACACGTGTCTATGCATTTGCTCAAATTAAGGATAAAAGAGCAGAGAAGCATTCAAAATGGAATTGTTTTCTTGAAGACTCAAAATATTGCCCTTGTCACGTGACAAGGGGCAATTCAATTTCCACATTCACTGTACTGGAAGCGGTTTGAGGTAGGTAGTTAACGGCTTGTTCGCACAATTCATGTTTAGCTGTAACGTTAGTTTGCTAATATCGTTTAAGACTTATGCCTACATATTTACCATATCGTTATGGTGGGGCAGTTTGTTTCCGTGAACTAAACGTGTCCGTAAAATGCTAAATTATTTCTCCGTTTTGAATTGTTAGCCTGCCAGCTAATGTAGCTGGGGTTATGTTATTCGAAATTGGTGTTCGCTCAGCAAACCATTGAGGTATAAGACTAAGGTATATACACCGTTGACTGTTAAACCGTTGCAAGAACCTAAAACGGACCCCTAACCAATTATTAAAAATGTTAAAATATCTTAACGAAAATATCGGTTTGTCGATCAGGCGTGTCGGTGTAGCCTTTTCCAGCTAACGTTTGTCTAACAGGAGTTTCGCCAAGTCATATTTAGATAACTAACTTCACTTAATATAAATGTAACATGTCTATCGTCATTGGCATACTGTATACATCTAGCCAAAGTATAACTAACGTTGCTTCACTAAGTGAAAATAAGTTG